>NC_092097.1:57425760-57633260 GCF_045679555.1 Salvelinus alpinus
TATAGCCTACACATTGACTCTGTACCGGTACCCCCTGTATATAGCATTTCACTGTGAGGTCTACTACACCTGTTGTATTCAGCATTTCACTGTGAGTTCTGCTACACCTGTTGTATTCAGCATTTCACTATGAGGTCTACTACACCTGTTGTATTCGGCATTTCACTGTAAGGTCTACTACACCTGTTGTATTCAGCATTTCACTGTGAGGTCTACTACACCTGTTGTATTCAGCATTTCACTGTAAGGTCTACTACACCTGTTGTATTCAGCATTTCACTGTAAGGTCTACTACACCTGTTGTATTCAGCATTTCACTGTAAGGTCTACTACACCTGTTGTATTCAGCATTTCACTGTAAGGTCTACTACACCTGTTGTATTCAGCATTTCACTGTGAGGTCTACTACACCTGTTGTATTCAGCATTTCACTGTGAGGTCTACTACACCTGTTGTATTCAGCATTTCACTGTGAGGTCTACTACACCTGTTGTATTCAGCATTTCACTGTAAGGTCTACTACACCTGTTGTATTCAGCATTTCACTGTAAGGTCTACTACACCTGTTGTATTCAGCATTTCACTGTAAGGTCTATTACACCTGTTGTATTCAGCATTTCACTGTGAGGTCTACTACACCTGTTGTATTCAGCATTTCACTGTAAGGTCTACTACACCTGTTGTATTCAGCATTTCACTGTAAGGTCTACTACACCTGTTGTATTCAGCATTTCACTGTGAGGTCTACTACACCTGTTGTATTCAGCATTTCACTGTAAGGTCTACTACACCTGTTGTATTCAGCATTTCACTGTGAGGTCTACTACACCTGTTGTATTCAGCATTTCACTGTAAGGTCTACTACACCTGTTGTATTCAGCATTTCACTGTAAGGTCTACTACACCTGTTGTATTCAGCATTTCACTGTGAGGTCTACTACACCTGTTGTATTCAGCATTTCACTGTGAGGTCTACTACACCTGTTGTATTCAGCATTTCACTGTGAGGTCTACTACACCTGTTGTATTCAGCATTTCACTGTGAGGTCTACTACACCTGTTGTATTCAGCATTTCACTGTAAGGTCTACTACACCTGTTGTATTCAGCATTTCACTGTGAGGTCTACTACACCTGTTGTATTCAGCATTTCACTGTAAGGTCTACTACACCTGTTGTATTCAGCATTTCACTGTAAGGTCTACCTACACCTGTTGTATTCAGCATTTCACTGTCAGGTCTACTACACCTGTTGTATTCAGCATTTCACTGTGAGGTCTACTACACCTGTTGTATTCAGCATTTCACTGTGAGGTCTACTACACCTGTTGTATTCAGCATTTCACTGTAAGGTCTACTACACCTGTTGTATTCAGCATTTCACTGTAAGGTCTACTACACCTGTTGTATTCGGCATTTCACTGTGAGGTCTACTACACCTGTTGTATTCAGCATTTCACTGTGAGGTCTATTACACCTGTTGTATTCAGCATTTCACTGTGAGGTCTACTACACCTGTTGTATTCAGCATTTCACTGTAAGGTCTACTACACCTGTTGTATTCAGCATTTCACTGTGAGGTCTACTACACCTGTTGTATTCAGCATTTCACTGTGAGGTCTACTACACCTGTTGTATTCAGCATTTCACTGTAAGGTCTACCTACACCTGTTGTATTCAGCATTTCACTGTAAGGTCTACTACACCTGTTGTATTCAGCATTTCACTGTAAGGTCTACTACACCTGTTGTATTCAGCATTTCACTGTAAGGTCTACTACACCTGTTGTATTCAGCATTTCACTGTAAGGTCTATTACACCTGTTGTATTCAGCATTTCACTGTGAGGTCTACTACACCTGTTGTATTCAGCATTTCACTGTAAGGTCTACTACACCTGTTGTATTCAGCATTTCACTGTGAGGTCTACTACACCTGTTGTATTCAGCATTTCACTGTAAGGTCTACTACACCTGTTGTATTCAGCATTTCACTGTAAGGTCTACTACACCTGTTGTATTCAGCATTTCACTGTGAGGTCTACTACACCTGTTGTATTCAGCATTTCACTGTGAGGTCTACTACACCTGTTGTATTCAGCATTTCACTGTGAGGTCTACTACACCTGTTGTATTCAGCATTTCACTGTAAGGTCTACCTACACCTGTTGTATTCAGCATTTCACTGTCAGGTCTACACCTGTTGTATTCAGCATTTCACTGTGAGGTCTACTACACCTGTTGTATTCAGCATTTCACTGTGAGGTCTATTACACCTGTTGTATTCAGCATTTCACTGTGAGGTCTACTACACCTGTTGTATTCAGCATTTCACTGTAAGGTCTACTACACCTGTTGTATTCAGCATTTCACTGTGAGGTCTATTACACCTGTTGTATTCAGCATTTCACTGTAAGGTCTACCTACACCTGTTGTATTCAGCATTTCACTGTCAGGTCTACACCTGTTGTATTCAGCATTTCACTGTGAGGTCTACTACACCTGTTGTATTCAGCATTTCACTGTGAGGTCTACTACACCTGTTGTATTCAGCATTTCACTTTGAGGTCTACTACACCTGTTGTATTCAGCATTTCACTGTGAGGTCTACTACACCTGTTGTATTCAGCATTTCACTGTAAGGTCTACTACACCTGTTGTATTCAGCATTTCACTGTCAGGTCTACACCTGTTGTATTCAGCATTTCACTGTGAGGTCTACTACACCTGTTGTATTCAGCATTTCACTGTGAGGTCTATTACACCTGTTGTATTCAGCATTTCACTGTGAGGTCTACTACACCTGTTGTATTCAGCATTTCACTGTAAGGTCTACTACACCTGTTGTATTCAGCATTTCACTGTGAGGTCTACTACACCTGTTGTATTCAGCATTTCACTGTAAGGTCTACTACACCTGTTGTATTCAGCATTTCACTGTAAGGTCTACTACACCTGTTGTATTCAGCATTTCACTGTAAGGTCTACTACACCTGTTGTATTCAGCATTTCACTGTAAGGTCTACTACACCTGTTGTATTCAGCATTTCACTGTGAGGTCTACTACACCTGTTGTATTCAGCATTTCACTGTGAGGTCTACTACAGTAGTAGTGTGTGTCGGGGTGTGTGTACCTCTGCGTTCTGTGTCTCCTGGTGTAGCTGAGTCAAACCAGTCAGGTCCTCCAGGAAGGAGTGGGAGGAGTTAAACACCTTGGACAGGAAGTTGAAACCATCCTTCTCATAGCTGTCCAGGACCTAGGGTGTAAACAAAAACAACAGGGTCAACAACAATAACTATCATCAAACCCCTAAACAACATCACCACCACCATGATAGGGAGAGGGGAGGGGGACAAGGCTAGGGAGAGGGGAGGGGAACAAGGCTAGGGGAGAGGGGAGGGGGACAAGGCTAGAGGAGAGGGGAGGGGGACAAGGCTAGAGGAGAGGGGAGGGGGACAAGGCTAGAGGAGAGGGGAGGGGGACAAGGCTAGAGGAGAGGGGAGGGGGACAAGGCTAGGGAGAGGGGAGGGGGACAAGGCTAGAGGAGAGGGGAGGGGGACAAGGCTAGGGAGAGGGGAGGGGGACAAGGCTAGGGAGAGGGGAGGGGGACAAGGCTAGGGAGAGGGGAGGGGGACAAGGCTAGGGAGGGGGGAGGGGGACAAGGCTAGAGGAGAGGGGAGGGGGACAAGGCTAGAGGAGAGGGGAGGGGGACAAGGCTAGGGAGAGGGGAGGGGGACAAGGCTAGGGAGAGGGGAGGGGGACAAGGCTAGGGAGGGGGGAGGGGGACAAGGCTAGGGAGAGGGGAGGGGGACAAGGTGTAGGGACAAGGCTAGAGGAGAGGGGAGGGGGACAAGGCTAGGGAGAGGGGGACAAGGCTAGAGGAGAGGGGAGGGGGACAAGGCTAGAGGAGAGGGGAGGGGGACAAGGCTAGAGGAGAGGGGAGGGGGACAAGGCTAGGGGAGAGGGGAGGGGGACAAGGCTAGGGAGAGGGGAGGGGGACAAGGCTAGGGAGGGGGGAGGGGGACAAGGCTAGGGAGAGGGGAGGGGGACAAGGCTAGAGGAGAGGGGAGGGGGACAAGGCTAGAGGAGAGGGGAGGGGGACAAGGCTAGGGAGAGGGGAGGTGGAGGGGGACAAGGCTAGGGAGAGGGGAGGTGGAGGGGGACAAGGCTAGGGAGGGGGGAGGGGGACAAGGCTAGGGAGGGGGGAGGGGGACAAGGCTAGGGAGGGGGGAGGGGGACAAGGCTAGGGAGAGGGGAGGGGGACAAGGCTAGAGGAGAGGGGAGGGGGACAAGGCTAGGGAGAGGGGAGGGGGACAAGGCTAGAGGAGAGGGGAGGGGGACAAGGCTAGAGGAGAGGGGAGGGGGACAAGGCTAGAGGAGAGGGGAGGGGGACAAGGCTAGGGAGAGGGGAGGGGGACAAGGCTAGGGAGAGGGGAGGGGGACAAGGTGTAGGGACAAGGCTAGAGGAGAGGGGAGGGGGACAAGGCTAGGGAGAGGGGGACAAGGCTAGAGGAGAGGGGAGGGGGACAAGGCTAGAGGAGAGGGGAGGGGGACAAGGCTAGAGGAGAGGGGAGGGGGACAAGGCTAGAGGAGAGGGGAGGGGGACAAGGCTAGGGGAGAGGGGAGGGGGACAAGGCTAGGGAGAGGGGAGGGGGACAAGGCTAGGGAGAGGGGAGGGGGACAAGGCTAGGGAGGGGGGAGGGGGACAAGGCTAGAGGAGAGGGGAGGGGGACAAGGCTAGAGGAGAGGGGAGGGGGACAAGGCTAGAGGAGAGGGGAGGGGGACAAGGCTAGGGAGGGGGGAGGGGGACAAGGCTAGGGAGGGGGGAGGGGGACAAGGCTAGGGAGGGGGGAGGGGGACAAAGCTAGGGAGGGGGGAGGGGGACAAAGCTAGGGAGGGGGGAGGGGGACAAGGCTAGGGAGGGGGGAGGGGGACAAGGCTAGAGGAGAGGGGAGGGGGACAAGGCTAGAGGAGAGGGGAGGGGGACAAGGCTAGAGGAGAGGGGAGGGGGACAAGGCTAGGGAGAGGGGAGGGGGACAAGGCTAGGGAGAGGGGAGGGGGACAAGGCTAGGGAGGGGGGAGGGGGACAAGGCTAGGGAGGGGGGAGGGGGACAAGGCTAGGGAGGGGGGAGGGGGACAAGGCTAGGGAGGGGGGAGGGGGACAAGGCTAGGGAGGGGGAGGGGGACAAGGCTAGAGGAGAGGGGAGGGGGACAAGGCTAGAGGAGAGGGGAGGGGGACAAGGCTAGAGGAGAGGGGAGGGGGACAAGGCTAGAGGAGAGGGGAGGGGGACAAGGCTAGAGGAGAGGGGAGGGGGACAAGGCTAGAGGAGAGGGGAGGGGGACAAGGCTAGAGGAGAGGGGAGGGGGACAAGGCTAGAGGAGAGGGGAGGGGGACAAGGCTAGAGGAGAGGGGAGGGGGACAAGGCTAGGGGAGAGGGGAGGGGGACAAGGCTAGGGGAGAGGGGAGGGGGACAAGGCTAGGGAGAGGGGAGGGGGACAAGGCTAGGGAGGGGGGAGGGGGACAAGGCTAGGGAGAGGGGGACAAGGCTAGGGAGGGGGGAGGGGGACAAGGCTAGAGGAGAGGGGAGGGGGACAAGGCTAGAGGAGAGGGGAGGGGGACAAGGCTAGGGAGGGGGGAGGGGGACAAGGCTAGGGAGGGGGGAGGGGGACAAGGCTAGGGAGGGGGGAGGGGGACAAGGCTAGGGAGGGGGGAGGGGGACAAAGCTAGGGAGGGGGAGGGGGACAAGGCTAGGGAGAGGGGAGGGGGACAAGGCTAGAGGAGAGGGGAGGGGGACAAGGCTAGAGGAGAGGGGAGGGGGACAAGGCTAGAGGAGAGGGGAGGGGGACAAGGCTAGAGGAGAGGGGAGGGGGACAAGGCTAGGGAGAGGGGAGGGGGACAAGGCTAGGGAGAGGGGAGGGGGACAAGGCTAGGGAGGGGGGAGGGGGACAAGGCTAGGGAGGGGGGAGGGGGACAAGGCTAGGGAGGGGGGAGGGGGACAAGGCTAGGGAGAGGGGAGGGGGACAAGGCTAGGGAGGGGGGAGGGGGACAAGGCTAGGGAGGGGGGAGGGGGACAAGGCTAGGGAGAGGGGAGGGGGACAAGGCTAGGGAGGGGGGAGGGGGACAAGGCTAGGGAGGGGGGAGGGGGACAAGGCTAGGGAGGGGGGAGGGGGACAAGGCTAGGGAGAGGGGGACAAGGCTAGAGGAGAGGGGGACAAGGCTAGAGGAGAGGGGAGGGGGACAAGGCTAGAGGAGAGGGGAGGGGGACAAGGCTAGAGGAGAGGGGAGGGGGACAAGGCTAGAGGAGAGGGGAGGGGGACAAGGCTAGAGGAGAGGGGAGGGGGACAAGGCTAGAGGAGAGGGGAGGGGGACAAGGCTAGAGGAGAGGGGAGGGGGACAAGGCTAGAGGAGAGGGGAGGGGGACAAGGCTAGGGAGAGGGGGACAAGGCTAGAGGAGAGGGGAGGGGGACAAGGCTAGAGGAGAGGGGAGGGGGACAAGGCTAGAGGAGAGGGGAGGGGGACAAGGCTAGAGGAGAGGGGAGGGGGACAAGGCTAGAGGGGAGGGGGACAAGGCTAGAGGAGAGGGGAGGGGGACAAGGCTAGAGGAGAGGGGAGGGGGACAAGGCTAGAGGAGAGGGGAGGGGGACAAGGCTAGGGGAGAGGGGAGGGGGACAAGGCTAGAGGAGAGGGGAGGGGGACAAGGCTAGAGGAGAGGGGAGGGGGACAAGGCTAGGGAGAGGGGAGGGGGACAAGGCTAGGGAGAGGGGAGGGGGACAAGGCTAGGGAGGGGGACAAGGCTAGGGAGGGGGACAAGGCTAGGGAGAGGGGAGGGGGACAAGGTTAGGGAGGGGGGAGGGGGACAAGGCTAGGGAGAGGGGAGGGGGACAAGGCTAGGGAGGGGGAGGGGGACAAGGCTAGGGAGAGGGGAGGGGGACAAGGCTAGGGAGGGGGGAGGGGGACAAGGCTAGGGAGAGGGGGACGGGGGACAAGGCTAGGGGGGGGGGGAGGGGGACAAGGCTAGGGAGGGGGGAGAGGGACAAGGCTAGGGAGAGGGACAAGGCTAGGGAGAGGGACAAGGCTAGGGAGAGGGGAGGGGGACAAGGCTAGGGAGAGGGGAGGGGGACAAGGCTAGGGAGAGGGGGACGGGGGACAAGGCTAGGGGGGGGGGGGAGGGGGACAAGGCTAGGGAGAGGGGAGGGGGACAAGGCTAGGGAGAGGGGAGGGGGACAAGGCTAGGGAGGGGGGAGGGGGACAAGGCTAGGGAGAGGGGGACAAGGCTAGGGAGAGGGGGACAAGGCTAGGGAGGGGGGTCTGGGGAACAAGGCTAGGGGGGGTCTGGGGAACAAGGCTAGGGGGTGTTCTCGGGGACAAGCCTAGGGGGGGGGTCTCGGGGACAAGGCTAGGTGACAAGGTTAAGGGGGTTCTGGGGGACAAGGCTAGGGAGGGGAACAAGGCTAGGGAGAGGGGGACAAGGCTAGGGAGAGGGGGACAAGGCTAGGGGGGGTCTGGGGAACAAGGCTAGGGGGGGGGTCTCGGGGACAAGGCTAGGGGACAAGGTTAAGGGGGTCCTGGGGGACAAGGCTAGGGGGGGTTCTCGGGGACAAGGCTAGGGGACAAGGTTGGGGGAACAAGGCTAGGGGAACAAGGCTAGGGGGACAAGGCTAGGGTCTGTAGTCTGGGGGACAAGGCTAGGTTCTGTAGTCTGGGGGACAAGGCTAGGGTCTGTAGTCTGGGGGACAAGGCTAGGGTCTGTAGTCTGGGGGACAAGGCTAGGGTCTGTAGTCTGGGGGACAAGGCTAGGGTCTGTAGTCTGGGGGACAAGGCTAGGGTCTGTAGTCTGGGGGACAAGGCTAGGGTCTGTAGTCTGGGGGACAAGGCTAGGGTCTGTAGTCTGGGGGACAAGGCTAGGGTCTGTAGTCTGGGGGACAAGGCTAGGGTCTGTAGTCTGGGGGACAAGGCTAGGGTCTGTAGTCTGGGGGACAAGGCTAGGGTCTGTAGTCTGGGGGACAAGGCTAGGGTCTGTAGTCTGGGGGACAAGGCTAGGGTCTGTAGTCTGGGGGACAAGGCTAGGGTCTGTAGTCTGGGGGACAAGGCTAGCGTCTGTAGCGTCTGTAGTCTGGGGGACAAGGCTAGCGTCTGTAGCGTCTGTAGTCTGGGGGACAAGGCTAGCGTCTGGTTCCACTATAGCAGACAGACAGTGGTGTCTGACCCCCTCTCCTCCTCCCTGGTCTTTCAGACCCTTCGCTATCTGTTGAGATAAAGTCACTCACTAATAAGTCTGGCTCTGAGAATTATGGGAATGTGTGGGGTGGGCTTTAAGAGCCCAGAGAGTTTAAACACACACACGGATTTACTACACAACAGCGAGAGCCCGTCAGAACTTTTGATAAACTAGTCCCGTCTCCCGTAGCAACCCAGAAACAGGAGCGCCGGAGAGTTTACAAGATTTCTCCTGATGTGTTCCAGACCTGCTTTACACTAGCAGCCATGTGACTCTGTGTATATTTACATGGGCTGTGTGTGTGTGTGTGTGTGTGTGTGTGTGTGTGTGTGTGTGTGTGTGTGTTGGCTCTGTGTGTGTGTGTGTATATGTACGTTGGCTGTGTGTGTGTGTGTGTGTGTGTGTACGTTGGCTGTGTTTGTGTGTGTGTGTGTATGTGTGTGTGTGTGTGTGTGTACGTTGGCTGTGTGTGTGTGTGTATGTGTGTGTGTGTGTGTGTGTGTGTGTGTGTGTGTGTGTGTGTGTGTGTGTGTGTGTACGTTGGCTGTGTTTGTGTGTGTGTGTACGTTGGCTGTGTTTGTGTGTGTGTGTTGGCTGTGTTTGTGTGTGTACGTGGGCTGTGTGTGTGTATATGTGTGTGTGTGTGTGTGTGTAGTGTGTGTATATGTGTGTGTGTGTGTGTGTAGTGTGTGTATATGTGTGTGTGTAGTTTATGTAGTGTGTCTGACATCTGGTTTGAATAAAGCTCTCTCTCCAGTCAGATGTGGTTCCGCCCACCACTTCTCGTAACTTCCAGAACTCTTTCACTCTCACAGATAAAACTACGCTTTAACTCTTTAGAGGACTCACAGATAAAACTACGCTTTAACTCTTTAGAGGACTCACAGATAAAACTACGCTTTAACTCCTTAGAGGACTCACAGATAAAACTACGCTTTAACTCTTTAGAGGACTCACAGATAAAACTACGCTTTAACTCTTTAGAGGACTCACAGATAAAACTACGCTTTAACTCCTTAGAGGACTCACAGATAAAACTACGCTTTAACTCTTTAGAGGACTCACAGATAAAACTACGCTTTAACTCTTTAGAGGACTCACAGATAAAACTACGCTTTAACTCTTTAGAGGACTCACAGATAAAACTACGCTCTTTAGAGGACTCACAGATAAAACTATGCTTTAACTCCTTAGAGGACTCACAGATAAAACTACGCTTTAACTCCTTAGAGGACTCACAGATAAAACTACGCTTTAACTCTTTAGAGGACTCACAGATAAAACTACGCTTTAACTCTTTAGAGGACTCACAGATAAAACTACGCTTTAACTCCTTAGAGGACTCACAGATAAAACTACGCTTTAACTCCTTAGAGGACTCACAGATAAAACTACGCTTTAACTCCTTAGAGGACTCACAGATAAAACTACGCTTTAACTCCTTAGATGACTCACAGATAAAACTACGCTTGAACTCTTTAGAGGACTCACAGATAAAACAACGTTTTAACTCTTTAGAGGACTCACAGATAAAACTACGCTTTAACTTTTTAGAGGACTCACAGATAAAACTACGCTTTAACTTTTTAGAGGACTCACAGAACTCTTTCACTCTCACAAAATCTTTAGCAGGACTCATTGTTATTCTTGGATGCCACTATCTGCTCGGATGTTCATTTAGCTTTTTAAACAGTCTGTAGAACAACTGTCTTCAGGTTGTCATTTAACCTGAATGTATGGAGGTTAAGAAGACAGAGAGAGAGAGAGACAGACAGACAGACAGAGACAGACAGAGACAGACAGACAGAGACAGACAGAGAGAGAGAGAGACACAGAGAGCGACAAAGAGAGAGAGACAGCGACAGAGAGACAGCGACAGAGAGACAGCGACAGAGAGACAGCGACAGAGAGAGCGACAGAGAGACAGCGACAGAGAGACAGCGACAGAGAGACAGCGACAGAGAGACAGCGACAGAGAGACAGCGACAGAGAGACAGCGACAGAGAGACAGAGACAGAGAGAGACAGCGACAGAGAGAGACAGCGACAGAGAGACAGAGACAGAGAGACAGAGAGACAGAGACAGAGAGAGACAGAGACAATGAGACAAATACATTATTTCTGATTGAGATTAAATCTATTTTATAAGAGAGACCTGGTCACTATAACAACAGTATGTCCAACCTGTGGTCTGGTCACTATAACAACAGTATGTCCAACCTGTGGTCTGGTCACTATGACAACAGTCAACAGTATGTCCAACCTGTGGACTGGTCACTATGACAACAGTATGTCCAACCGGTGGACTGGTCACTATGACAACAGTATGTCCAACCTGTGGACTGGTCACTATGACAACAGTATGTCCAACCTGTGGACTGGTCACTATGACAACAGTATGTCCAACCTGTGGACTGGTCACTATGACAACAGTTTGTCCAACCTGTGGACTGGTCACTATGACAACAGTCAACAGTATGTCCAACCTGTGGACTGGTCACTATGACAACAGTCAACAGTATGTCCAACCTGTGGACTGGTCACTATGACAACAGTCAACAGTATGTCCAACCTGTGGACTGGTCACTATAACAACAGTCAACAGTATGTCCAACCTGTGGACTGGTCACTATGACAACAGTCAACAGTATGTCCAACCTGTGGACTGGTCACTATAACAACAGTATGTCCAACCTGTGGACTGGTCACTATGACAACAGTCAACAGTATGTCCAACCTGTGGACTGGTCACTATGACAACAGTCAACAGTATGTCCAACCTGTGGACTGGTCCCTATGACAACAGTCAACAGCATGTCCAACCTGTGGACTGGTCACTATGACAACAGTCAACAGTATGTCCAACCTGTGGACTGGTCACTATAACAACAGTATGTCCAACCTGTGGACTGGTCCCTATGACAACAGTATGTCCAACCTGTGGACTGGTCACTATGACAACAGTCAACAGTATGTCCAACCTGTGGACTGGTCCCTATGACAACAGTCAACAGTATGTCCAACCTGTGGACTGTTCACTATGACAACAGTCAACAGCATGTCCAACCTGTGGACCGGTCACTATGACAACAGTCAACAGCATATCCAACCTGTGGACTGGTCACTATAACAACAGTATGTCCAACCTGTGGACTGGTCCCTATGACAACAGTATGTCCAACCTGTGGACTGGTCACTATAACAACAGTATGTCCAACCTGTGGACTGGTCCCTATGACAACAGTATGTCCAACCTGTGGACCGGTCACTATGACAACAGTCAACAGTATGTCCAACCTGTGGACTGGTCACTATAACAACAGTATGTCCAACCTGTGGACCGGTCACTATGACAACAGTCAACAGTATGTCCAACCTGTGGACTGGTCACTATAACAACAGTCAACAGTATGTCCAACCTGTGGTCTGGTCACTATAACAACAGTATGTCCAACCTGTGGACTGGTCACTATAACAACAGTCAACAGTATGTCCAACCTGTGGTCTGGTCCCTATAACAACAGTATGTCCAACCTGTGGACTGGTCCCTATGACAACAGTATGTCCAACCTGTGGACTGGTCACTATAACAACAGTATGTCCAACCTGTGGACCGGTCACTATGACAACAGTCAACAGTATGTCCAACCTGTGGACCGGTCACTATGACAACAGTCAACAGTATGTCCAACCTGTGGACTGGTCACTATAACAACAGTCAACAGTATGTCCAACCTGTGGACTGGTCACTATAACAACAGTCAACAGTATGTCCAACCTGTGGTCTGGTCACTATAACAACAGTATGTCCAACCTGTGGACTGGTCACTATAACAACAGTCAACAGTATGTCCAACCTGTGGTCTGGTCCCTATAACAACAGTCAACAGTATGTCCAACCTGTGGACCGGTCACTATAACAACAGTCAACAGTATGTCCAACCTGTGGACTGGTCACTATAACAACAGTCAACAGTATGTCCAACCTGTGGTCTGGTCCCTATAACAACAGTATGTCCAACCTGTGGACTGGTCACTATAACAACAGTCAACAGTATGTCCAACCTGTGGTCTGGTCCCTATGACAACAGTATGTCCAACCTGTGGACTGGTCACTATAACAACAGTCAACAGTATGTCCAACCTGTGGTCTGGTCCCTATAACAACAGTATGTCCAACCTGTGGACTGGTCACTATGACAACAGTCAACAGTATGTCCAACCTGTGGACTGGTCACTATGACAACAGTCAACAGTATGTCCAACCTGTGGACTGGTCACTATAACAACAGTATGTCCAACCTGTGGACTGGTCACTATAACAACAGTCAACAGTATGTCCAACCTGTGGACTGGTCACTATAACAACAGTCAACAGTATGTCCAACCTGTGGTCTGGTCCCTATAACAACAGTATGTCCAACCTGTGGACTGGTCACTATGACAACAGTATGTCCAACCTGTGGACTGGTCACTTTAACGGTTAGTGAAGTACTGTATGTAGAGGTTTGGCAAAGCTTTGAGACAAAGCCACGTCAAGAAGACAATGATTTATTGTAGTTTGTGCCTTCAGAATAAATGAGGGAGGAGAGGGGCCAGCCCTTAAATTGGCATGATATTTTCTGCTGAACACTTGTTTTGTTTCCATGGTGACCTGGCATTACAGACAGCTAACTGTAGCGAAGAGAGGAGAAGGAGAGAGGAGATGGAGAATAGAGGAAAAGAGAGAGAGGAGAGAATAGAGGAGAAGAGAAGAGAAGGGAGAAGAGGAAAAGAGGGAGAGGAGAGAATAGAGGAGGAGGCAAGAAGAGGAGAAGAGAAGGGAGAGAGGAGGCGAGAAGAGAGGAGAATGAGAAGAGAAGAGAGAGAGGAGGAGAGAATAGAGGAGGAGAGGAGAGAGGAGGAGAGGAGAAAGGTGAGAGGAGAAAGGTGAGGAGGGGAGGTGAGAGGAGGAGAGAGAGAGGAAGAAGAGGAGGACAGGAAGAGGAGGAGAGGGAGATGAGGAGAGGGAGATGAGGAGAGGGAGATGAGGAGAGGGAGATGAGGAGAGGGAGATGAGGAGAGAGGGAGATGAGAGATTTATTCTCTATATCATTTGAAAAGTTGTGCATATTTTTGGGATATTTAAAAAATAACAAAACATCTGTATTACATGTAATGTAGAGCTACAGTCGAACATGACCGTGTTGAGATCACTGAACGTCTTCCTCTGGGACATAACGAGACATTTCAAACCTTTCTGCGGTACTGGAAACTTAAAAAGGGTTCAAGATTTCTTTGATTTTGCTTCAAGCTTGTCTTTCTTTTTTTCACATGAAAGTGGTAGATGTGAGAGGGTTTATGAACTCTGTATAACTACAAAGACTGCATTCAGTAAGAGAGAGAGACTAAATTTAACGATTTGCACATCGTTACAACACTGTATATAGCCATAATATGACATTTAAAATGTCTATTCCTTTGGAACTTTTGTTTATTATCTATTTCACTTGCTTTTAACAATGTAAACATATTTTTCCCATGCCAATAGAGCTATTGAATTGAGAGCGAGAGAGATTATTAAACCAGGGTGGAAACTGGACAGAATAATGGACTTTGAAGACACTGCGACAGCCTGTGTCAGTCAGTACACGTCTGGAAGAGTAGTAGTGCAGGGAAAACCTCAAACGTTTTCAGCAGACCTTTTACAGGGTCAAAGAGAGCACAGCAGGAGAAGTAGTCTTGGGGACTACTTGAAAAACTACAACAAAAGCAACAATAGTACTGTTTGTCCATTATGAGACACCGTAGCCAGTATACCACTTCCTCAACATAGTCAGAATTAATCCAAGATAACTCAAGAAATGTCAATGTTGACGTTTTTTGTCATTTTTTTTGCCAAGGAGATCTTAGTCACGCAATTTTACATCTAAGATTTGGTTTTTATTTGGTTTGGTTTTTATTACTATTATTATTATTATTATTATTATTATTACTCAACGGAGAGAGAAAAAGAACCTGCATGAAAACGAGTCGTCTCTCATTAAAATGACAACAAAGACTTGATTGAACAATTGGCTAGCCGCCAGCCGAACTCATGCACGCTGACACCTCTACAGTTAGTGTATTGCAACTTAAGGTAGCTAGGTGGGACAACGACATGTGACAGGAAGTCCACTTTTCCTCAATAAAGTAGCTATCAGCAAAATTAGAGCTAGTAAGGGGGGGGGGGGGGACCAAGTGAACTGCACATTTTAGAGTGGCCTTTTATTGTCCGCAGCACAAGGTGCACCTGTGTAATGATCATGCTGTTTAATCAGCTTCTTGATATGCCACACCTGTCAGGTGGATGGATTATCTTGGCAAAGGAGAAATTCTCACGAACTGGGATGTAAACACACTTGTGGACAACATTTGAGAGGAATACGTTTTTTTTGTGCATTTGTAAAATTTCTGGGATCTTTTATTTCAGCTCATAAAACACGGGACCAACACTTTACATGTTGAGTTCATATTTCTGTTGAAGAACTACAAAATATAGATTTTGTTTGAAGAACTACAAAATAGTGATTTTGTCAGAGAGCATACAGAGCAGCAGCTCTATAGAGATGACTTGGAATGAACTTATAAAAAAGTAATCAAATAAAACATATGTAATATACAAAACAACTGAAGTATTTGACATAATAAAAGTAAAGTGAATAAATGGTTAATAAGTGATCAGCAGTAATGGGCAGTCACTACCATCAGGGGACTTTTTCTTTCATTATTAGTTGTAATTTTTACCCCCCCCCCACAATTTCGTGATTACGATCTTGTCTCATCGCTGCAACTCCCCAACGGGCTCGGGAGAGGCGATGGTCGAGTCACGAGTCCTCTGAAACATGACCCACCAAGCCGCGCTTCTTAACACCCGCTCGCTTAACACCCGCTCGCTTAACCCGGAAAGCCGGCTGCACCAATGTGTCGGAGGAAACACTGTACAACTGACGACCGAAGTCAGCCTGCAGGTGCCCGGCCCGCCACAAGGAGTCGCTAGAGCGAGATGAGCCAAATAAAGCCTCACCGTCCCAAACCCTCCCCTAACCCGGGCTACGATGCGCCTATTGTGCGCCGCTCTATGGGGCTCCCGGTCACAGCCGGTTGTTACACAGCCTTGGATCAAACCCCAGGATAGATTGGCGCTCCAACACTGCGCTGCAGTGCCTTAGACCGGATCTTCCCCAATATTTGGAACCAAAGTCTGGCCACCCAAATCCACAAAAGTGGAGACAAATTTGACCACAATAACGACCTTGGGATATGCGTCAACAGCAACCTTGGGAAAATCTTCTGCATTGTCATTAACCGCAGAGTTGTAGATTTCTGAGCAAATGTCAAATTGACTTTTTTTCCCAAATTACCGTACGACAGACCACATATTCACCCTGCACACCCAAATAGACAAACCGACAAAACAAAGGCAAAGTCTTCTCATGCTTAGTTGATTTCAAAAAAGCTTTTGACTAAATTTGGCATGAGGGTCAGCTATACAACATTCTAACATTCTACATACAACATTCGAAGATCCATGTACACAAACAACAAATGTGCAGTTAAAATTGGCAATAAACACACAGATTTCATTCCTCAGGGCCGTGAGGCGAAACTGGGAAGCAGCTTAAGCCCCACCCTCTTCAACATATATCAACGAATTAGCGAGGGCACTAGAACAATCTGCAGCACCCGGCCTCACCTTACTAGAATCTGAAGTCAAATGTTTGCTGATGATCTGGTGCTTCTGTCCCCAACCAAGGAGGGTCTACAGCAGCACCTAGATCTGCCCCCAACCAAGGAGGGTCTACAGCAGCACCTAGATCTGTCCTCAACCAAGGAGGGTCTACAGCAGCACCTAGATCTGTCCCCAACCAAGGAGGGCCTACAGCAGCACCTAGATCGGTCCCCAACTCAGGAGGGTCTATAGCAGCACCTAGATCTGTCCCCAACCAAGGAGGGCCTACAGCAGCACCTAGATCTGTCCCCAACCAAGGAGGGTCTACAGCAGCACCTAGATCTGTCCCCAACCAAGGAGGGTCTACAGCAGCACCTAGATCTGTCCCCAACCAAGGAGGGTCTACAGCAGCACCTAGATCTGTCCCCAACCAAGGAGGGTCTACAGCAGCACCTAGATCTGTCCCCAACCAAGGAGGGTCTACAGCAGCACCTAGATCTGTCCCCAACCAAGGAGGGTCTACAGCAGCACCTAGATCTGTCCCCAACCAAGGAGGGCCTACAGCAGCACCTAGATCTGTCCCCAACCAAGGAGGGCCTACAGCAGCACCTAGATCTGTCCCCAACCAAGGAGGGTCTACAGCAGCACCTAGATCTGTCCCCAACCAAGGAAGGCCTACAGCAGCACCTAGATCTGTCCCCAACCAAGGAGGGTCTACAGCAGCACCTAGATCTGTCCCCAACCAAGGAGGGCCTACAGCAGCACCTAGATCTGTCCCCAACCAAGGAGGGCCTACAGCAGCACCTAGATCTGTCCCCAACCAAGGAGGGTCTACAGCAGCACCTAGATCTGTCCCCAACCAAGGAGGGTCTACAGCAGCACCTAGATCTGTCCCCAACCAAGGAGGGCCTACAGCAGCACCTAGATCTGTCCCCAACCAAGGAGGGTCTACAGCAGCACCTAGATCTGTCCCCAACCAAGGAGGGCCTACAGCAGCACCTAGATCTGTCCCCAACCAAGGAGGGCCTACAGCAGCACCTAGATCTGTCCCCAACCAAGGAGGGCCTACAGCAGCACCTAGATCTGTCCCCAACCAAGGAGGGTCTACAGCAGCACCTAGATCTGTCCCCAACCAAGGAGGGTCTACAGCAGCACCTAGATCTGTCCCCAACCAAGGAGGGCCTACAGCAGCACCTAGATCTGTCCCCAACCAAGGAGGGTCTACAGCAGCACCTAGATCTGTCCCCAACCAAGGAGGGTCTACAGCAGCACCTAGATCTGTCCCCAACCAAGGAGGGTCTACAGCAGCACCTAGATCTGTCCCCAACCAAGGAGGGTCTACAGCAGCACCTAGATCTGTCCCCAACCAAGGAGGGTCTACAGCAGCACCTAGATCTGTCCCCAACCAAGGAGGGTCTACAGCAGCACCTAGATCTGTCCCCAACCAAGGAGGGTCTACAGCAGCACCTAGATCTGTCCCCAACCAAGGAAGGCCTACAGCAGCACCTAGATCTGTCCCCAACCAAGGAGGGTCTACAGCAGCACCTAGATCTGTCCCCAACCAAGGAGGGCCTACAGCAGCACCTAGATCTGTCCCCAACCAAGGAGGGTCTACAGCAGCACCTAGATCTGTCCCCAACCAAGGAGGGCCTACAGCAGCACCTAGATCTGTCCCCAACCAAGGAGGGTCTACAGCAGCACCTAGATCTGTCCCCAACCAAGGAGGGTCTACAGCAGCACCTAGATCTGTCCCCAACCAAGGAGGGTCTACAGCAGCACCTAGATCTGTCCCCAACCAAGGAGGGTCTACAGCAGCACCTAGATCTGTCCCCAACCAAGGAGGGTCTACAGCAGCACCTAGATCTGTCCCCAACCAAGGAGGGCCTACATTAGCACCTAGATCTGTCCTCAACCAAGGAGGGTCTATAGCAGCACCTAGATCTGTCCCCAACCAAGGAGGGTCTACAGCAGCACCTAGATCTGTCCCCAACCAAGGAGGGCCTACATTAGCACCTAGATCTGTCCTCAACCAAGGAGGGTCTATAGCAGCACCTAGATCTGTCCCCAACCTAGGAGGGTCTACAGCAGCACCTAGATATTCTGCACAGATTCTGCCAGACCTGGACCCTGACACTCAATCTCAGGAAGACAAAAATAATAATGGTGTTCCAGAAAAGGTCCAGTAGCCAATATAAATAAATACAAATTCTATCTCGACACCGTTGCCTTAGAGCACATAAAGAATTACACCTACTTTGGCCTAAACATCAACACGACAGGTAACTTCCTGTGAGCGATCTGAGAGACAAGGCAAGAAGGGCCTAATATGCCATCATAATGAACATAACACTCAGCATCCCAATTAGGATCTGGTTTAAAATACTTCAATCCGTTGTCGAACCCATTTCCCTCTGTTGTTGTGAGGTCTGTGGTCGACTCACCAACCAATTCACACTGAGACAAACATCCAATTGAGAGTCTGCATGCAGAATTCTGAAAACAATATGCACCTCGAAACCACAAACAATACAGAGATTTAAGACTATACCGTACTTATCAAAATCCAGAAAGGAGCTGTTAAATTCTACAACCACCTACAAGGAAGATGGTCACACATTACATCACAAAGCCCAAACCTACAGAGAGATGAACCTGGAGAAGAGTCTCCTCAGCCAGCTGGTTCTGGGGCTCTGTTCACAAACACAAACAGACCCCACAGAGCCCCAGGACAGCAACACAATTAGAACCAACCAAATTATGAGAAAGCAAAGAGATAAAACCTTTTCATACTACAACTAAAACACGGTTCATAGATGATAATAACACTTTACATATCTATATTTTTTTTAAACTTTGAGTGCAATATTTACTGTTAATTTCTAAAAGTTTTTAGTTGATGTTGTTAAATTTGTTTCTTATCACTTTTGTTTCTTATTTTTCCACTTGCTTTGGCAATATATAATATATAAAACATGTTTCCCAATAAAGCCCCTTTGAATTGAATTGAAAGAAGAGAGAGGGTGTGAGAAAGACAGAGAGAGAGGAAGAGAAGAGAGAGAGAGGGAGACAGAGAGAGAGGAAGAGGAGAGAGAGAGCGAGAGGGTGAGAGAGAGAGAGAGAGAGGAGAGAGAGAGAGAGAGGAAGAGGAGAGAGAGAGCGAGAGGGTGTGAGAGACAGAGAGAGAGGAAGAGGAGAGAGAGAGCGAGAGGGTGTGAGAGACAGAGAGAGAGGAAGAGGAGAGAGAGAGAGAGCGAGAGGGTGTGAGAGAGACAGAGCGAGAGGAAGAGGAGAGAGAGAGCGAGAGGGTGTGAGAAAGACAGAGAGAGAGGAAGAGGAGAGAGAGAGCGAGAGGGTGTGAGAGACAGAGAGAGAGGAAGAGGAGAGAGAGAGCGAGAGGGTGTGAGAGAGACAGAGCGAGAGGGTGTGAGAGAGACAGAGAGAGAGGAAGAGGAGAGAGAGAGCGAGAGGGTGTGAGAAAGACAGAGAGAGAGGAAGAGGAGAGCGAGAGGGTGTGAGAAAGACAGAGAGAGAGGAAGAGGAGAGAGAGAGCGAGAGGGTGTGAGAGAGACAGAGAGAGAGGAGAGAGAGAGAGAGAGGGTGTGGGTTTTCTGTTTCACCCTCAGGCTTACTGTACCCCTCGACAGCCAATCAGAGCGCTCAACACTAGAGACCACAAAGCCTGATGGGAAAGAGATGGGTTGTGCTGGCACCAATGACACACACACACACACACACACACACACACACACACACACACACACACACACACACACACACACACACACACACACACACACACACACACACACACACACACACACACACACACGTCGGCAGAGGAAGGCCCAAAAAATGGTCAAAGACTCCAGTCACCCTAGTCATAGACTGTTCTCTCTGCTACCGCACGGCAAGCGGTACCGGAGCACCAAGTCTAGGATCAAAAGCCTCCTTAACAGCTTCTACCACCAAGCCATAAGACTGCTGAACAATTAATAAAATGGCCACCGGACAATTTACATTGACCCCCCCTCTCTCCATTTGAAAACTTGAAAACAGCTCAACGTTGCGGCCAAGAGGACGGACTCTAACATTTGGGGTTGGAGACCGTGCCATTGGCTATGCCCACGATGCCCAGGCCTCGGACATTTGGGGTTGGAGACCGTGCCATTGGCTATGCCCACGATGCCCAGGCCTCGGACATTTGGGGTTGGAGACCGAGCCATTGGCTATGCCCACGATGCCCAGGCCTCGGACATTTGGGGTTGGAGACCGAGCCATTGGCTATGCCCAGGATGCCCAGGCCTCTAACATTTGGGGTTGGAGACCGTGCCATTGGCTATGCCCACGATGCCCAGGCCTCGGACATTTGGGGTTGGAGACCGTGCCATTGGCTATGCCCAGGATGCCCAGGCCTCTAACATTTGGGGTTGGAGACCGTGCCATTGGCTACGCCCACGATGCCCAGGCCTCGGACATTTGGGGTTGGAGACCGTGCCATTGGCTATGCCCACGATGCCCAGGCCTCGGACATTTGGGGTTGGAGACCGTGCCATTGGCTACGCCCACGATGCCCAGGCCTCGGACATTTGGGGTTGGAGACCGTGCCATTGGCTACGCCCACGATGCCCAGGCCTCGGACATTTGGGGTTGGAGACCGTGCCATTGGCTACGCCCACGATGCCCAGGCCTCGGACATTTGGGGTTGGAGACCGTGCCATTGGCTATGCCCACGATGCCCAGGCCTCGGACATTTGGGGTTGGAGACCGTGCCATTGGCTATGCCCACGATGCCCAGGCCTCGGACATTTGGGGTTGGAGACCGTGCCATTGGCTATGCCCACGATGCCCAGGCCTCGGACATTTGGGGTTGGAGACCGAGCCATTGGCTATGCCCACGATGCCCAGGCCTCGGACATTTGGGGTTGGAGACCGAGCCATTGGCTATGCCCAGGATGCCCAGGCCTCTAACATTTGGGGTTGGAGACCGTGCCATTGGCTATGCCCACGATGCCCAGGCCTCGGACATTTGGGGTTGGAGACCGTGCCATTGGCTATGCCCAGGATGCCCAGGCCTCTAACATTTGGGGTTGGAGACCGTGCCATTGGCTATGCCCACGATGCCCAGGCCTCGGACATTTGGGGTTGGAGACCGAGCCATTGGCTACGCCCACGATGCCCAGGCCTCGGACATTTGGGGTTGGAGACCGTGCCATTGGCTACGCCCACGATGCCCAGGCCTCGGACATTTGGGGTTGGAGACCGTGCCATTGGCTACGCCCACGATGCCCAGGCCTCGGACATTTGGGGTTGGAGACCGTGCCATTGGCTATGCCCACGATGCCCAGGCCTCGGACATTTGGGGTTGGAGACCGTGCCATTGGCTATGCCCACGATGCCCAGGCCTCGGACATTTGGGGTTGGAGACCGTGCCATTGGCTATGCCCACGATGCCCAGGCCTCGGACATTTGGGGTTGGAGACCGAGCCATTGGCTATGCCCACGATGCCCAGGCCTCGGACATTTGGGGTTGGAGACCGAGCCATTGGCTATGCCCAGGATGCCCAGGCCTCTAACATTTGGGGTTGGAGACCGTGCCATTGGCTATGCCCACGATGCCCAGGCCTCGGACATTTGGGGTTGGAGACCGTGCCATTGGCTATGCCCAGGATGCCCAGGCCTCTAACATTTGGGGTTGGAGACCGTGCCATTGGCTATGCCCACGATGCCCAGGCCTCGGACATTTGGGGTTGGAGACCGAGCCATTGGCTACGCCCACGATGCCCAGGCCTCGGACATTTGGGGTTGGAGACCGTGCCATTGGCTACGCCCACGATGCCCAGGCCTCGGACATTTGGGGTTGGAGACCGTGCCATTGGCTACGCCCACGATGCCCAGGCCTCGGACATTCGGGGTTGGAGACCGTGCCATTGGCTACGCCCACGATGCCCAGGCCTCGGACATTCGGGGTTGGAGACCGTGCCATTGGCTACACCCACGATGCCCAGGCCTCGGACATTCGGGGTTGGAGACCGTGCCATTGGCTACGCCCACGATGCCCAGGCCTCGGACATTCGGGGTTGGAGACCGTGCCATTGGCTATGCCCACGACGCCCAGGCCTCGGACATTCGGGGTTGGAGACCGTGCCATTGGCTATGCCCACGATGCCCAGGCCTCGGACATTTGGGGTTGGAGACCGTGCCATTGGCTATGCCCACGATGCCAACCTGACCAACACTGCTGAAACAAAACCTAGAAGAAACACTACAGACACAAAGGTTTATGGGATGTGAACACTTTCAACACCCATAGGTCTCTAGGGTAATAACACTTACGCCTGTGTGTGTGTGTGTGTCTCTGTATTTGTGTGTGTGTGTGTGTGTGTGTGTGTTAACTACTACCAGATGACAGTGACATTAACACACTTCATTCTGATACACTCCATATGGTTCTCTTTACAATCAACTGGACCTTCACCACTATCTCAATGAGACAAGTGTGTGTGTGTGTGTGTGTGTGTGTGTGTGTGTCTATAAGAACAGTACTTACGATTTGTGAGCAGGCAGTGCATTTGTCGAACGCCAGACTCGCCGGTAGAACGTTGTCAAATCTGGACAGAAACCCTCTGATCTGAGAAAGATGATAAAGTTATCAAGTTACTTTCCACAACTCTTGTTAAAAACAGAGAATTCCTGACGTAATACATACTACACTGGACCTTCACCACTATCTATGAGGTTACCTGTGTGACAACACCGCCATCTGGTGTTTAACTGGTATTACAACACATGATTATTTTTTTTATTTTCTGCTCCAATCATGATGGAAGTGATGGATGTGGAGAGAGAGTGGCAGAGAGGTCTCAGAAAGAGAGAGAGAAGAGAAAAGTGTCCATCATGGACCCTTCCTAGTAATGAAGTAACTAGTGTCCATCATGGACCCTTGTTAGTAATGTAGTAACTAGTGTCCATCATGGACCCTTGTTAGTAATGTAGTAACTAGTGTCCATCATGGACCCTTCTTAGTAATGTAGTAACTAGTATCCATCATGGACCCTTCCTAGTAATGTAGTAACTAGTGTCCATCATGGACCCTTCCTAGTAATGTAGTAACTAGTGTCCATCATGGACCCTTCCTAGTAATGTAGTAACTAGTGTCCATCATGGACCCTTCCTAGTAATGTAGTAACTAGTGTCCATCATGGACCCTTCCTAGTAATGTAGTAACTAGTGTCCATCATGGACCCTTCCTAGTAATGTAGTAACTAGTGTCCATCATGGACCCTTCCTAGTAATGTAGTAACTAGTGTCCATCATGGACCCTTCCTAGTAATGTAGTAACTAGTGTCCATCATGGACCCTTCCTAGTAATGTAGTAACTAGTGTCCATCATGGACCCTTCCTAGTAATGTAGTAACTAGTGTCCATCATGGACCCTTCCTAGTAATGTAGTAACTAGTGTCCTTCATGGACCCTTTTTAGTAATGTAGTAACTAGTGTCCATCAGTGACTCTTAGTAATGTAGTAACTAGTGTCCATCAGTGACTCCTAGTAATGTAGTAACTAGTGTCCATCAGTGACTCTTAGTAATGTAGTAACTAGTGTCCATCAGTGACTCTTAGTAATGTAGTAAGTATTGTCCATCATGGACCCTTCTTAGTAATGTAGTAACTAGTGTCCATCATGGACCCTTCTTAGTAATGTAGTAACTAGTGTCCATTATGGTGATTTTAAAACAGTTACAGAGTTTAATGGTTCTGATAGGAGATTTACATTTTACATTTAACATTTAAGTCATTTAGCAGACGCTCTTATCCAGAGCGACTTACAAATTGGAAAGTTCATACATATTCATCCTGGTCCCCCCGTGGGAATTGAACCCACAACCCTGGCGTTGCAAGCGCCATGCTCTACCAACTGAGCCACACGGCTCAGTTGGAGATAACTGAGAATGGATCAACAACATTGTAGTTACTCCACAATACTGAACTAAATGACAGAGTGAAAAGAAGGAAGCCTGTAGAGAATAAAAATACTTCAAAACAGGCATCCTGTTTACAGTAAGGTACTAAAGTAAAACTTTAGGTAAAACAAGGGGTGTGAATACTTTGTGAAGACTCTGTATGTGACATTTAGCACAACAGCACAACAGCACAACAACACAGCACAACACAACAGCACAACAGCACAACAGCACAACAACAACACAACAGCACAACAACAACGCAACACAACAACACAACAACAACACAACAACACAACAACACAACAACGGCACAGTGGTGTTGATCGTTTGGTGTAAATTCATTTTGTGGACTGGAGCCAGGAGAGTGGTGGAGACATGTAGTTCTCTAGACAACCACTGGAGGGCACTGTGTCCTAAACTCTCTTCCTCTGCAGCTCACAACCATCACAGTCAACACACACACACTTTGTATTACTATCCTGGTGGGGACCAAAGAATTGATTCCCATACAAAATCCTATGTTCTCTAAGCCTTAATATAACCCTAAAACTATACCTAGTCAGCATATGCCTATGAACCAGAGTGATACTGTTATCACTGAGGAGGTGTGCCCAAGGAGGAAGTCCACGGTGTGCAGCTCACCCTGCACTAACATAAATAACATGAGCATGTCTACTTCTGCTAAAACTTCAGAAGACGCCAGTCCGTCTGCCCCGCAGACAGAAGAGGCCAGTCCGTCTGCCCCGCAGACAGAAGAGGCCAGTCCGTCTGCCCCGCAGACAGAAGAGGCCAGTCCGTCTGCCCCGCAGACAGAAGAGGCCAGTCCGTCTGCCCCGCAGACAGAAGAGGCCAGTCCGTCTGCCCCGCAGACAGAAGATGCCAGTCCGTCTGCCCCGCAGACAAAAGACACCAGTCCGTCTGCCCCGCAGACAAAAGACGCCAGTCCGTCTGCCCTGCAGACAAAAGACACTAGTTTGTCTGTCCTGCAGACAGAAGATACCAGTCCTAAGTCCCTCATTTAAAAAGTGACAACTATGTGATGCAGTGATGCTACTTATGACAGGGAGTGTAAGTAGGCATTTATTCAGTCTATGGCTCGGCATTAGGGAGACAAATTCGTTTCTCAGTCGCAGAATGTCTAAGAGGAGCAGTGTATCATTCTCTCCTCTCCTTTTCGCCTCTTAGAGGGACAAATTAGTCTGTCTGGCACAGGCTGTCTGACGAGGTCTAAGAGGGGCAGCAACAAATCATCACAGCCTAGTTTCCTGTTAACAGAGCCAGACTAGAGGCAGATTAGGAGCCAGACTAGGAGGCAGACTAGGAGCCAGACTAGGAGCCAGACTAGCAGCCAGACTAGAGGCAGATTAGGAGCCAGACTAGCAGCCAGACTAGCAGCCAGACTAGCAGCCAGACTAGCAGCCAGACTAGCAGGCAGACTAGCAGCCAGACTAGAGGCAGATTAGGAGCCAGACTAGCAGCCAGACTAGCAGCCAGACTAGCAGCCAGACTAGGAGGCAGACTAGCAGGCAGACTAGCAGGCAGACTAGCAACCAGACTAGCAGCCAGACTAGCAACCAGACTAGCAACCAGACTAGGAGCCAGACTAGCAGCCAGACTAGGAGCCAGACTAGAAGGCAGAAATGCATGGTGTCCTGTAGTGAACTACTTCTGGTCAGAGCCACATCCATGAGCTCACTATATAGGGAACAGGATTAGGGCCCATCCATGAGCAGGTTAGGGCCTATCCATGAGCTCACTATATAGGGAACAGGGTTAGGGCCCATCCATGAGCTCACTATATAGGGAACAGGGTTAGGGCCTATCCATGAGCTCACTATATAGGGAACAGGGTTAGGGACTATCCCATGAGCTCACTATATAGGGAACAGGGTTAGGGCCTATCCATGAGCTCACTATATAGGGAACAGGGTTAGGGCCTATCCATGAGCTCACTATATAGGGAACAGGATTAGGGCCTATCCATGAGCTCCCTATATAGGGAACAGGGTTAGGGCCTATCCATGAGCTCACTATATAGGGAACAGGGTTAGGGCCTATCCATGAGCTCACTATATAGGGAACAGGGTTAGGGTCTATCCATGAGCTCACTATATAGGGAACAGGGTTAGGGTCTATCCATGAGCTCACTATATAGGGAACAGGGTTAGGGCCCATCCATGAGCTCACTATATAGGGAACAGGGTTAGGGCCTAGCCATGAGCTCACTATATAGGGAACAGGGTTAGGGCCTATCCATGAGCTCACTATATAGGGAACAGGGTTAGGGCCCATCCATGAGCTCACTATATAGGGAACAGGGTTAGGGCCTATCCATGAGCTCACTATATAGGGAACAGGGTTAGGGCCCATCCATGAGCTCACTATATAGGGAACAGGGTTAGGGCCTAGCCATGAGCTCACTATATAGGGAACAGGGTTAGGGCCCATCCATGAGCTCACTATATAGGGAACAGGGTTAGGGCCCATCCATGAGCTCACTATATAGGGAACAGGGTTAGGGCCCATCCATGAGCTCACTATATAGGGAACAGGGTTAGGGTCTATCCATGAGCTCACTATATAGGGAACAGGGTTAGGGCCCATCCATGAGCTCCCTATATAGGGAACAGGGTTAGGGCCCATCCATGAGCTCCCTATATAGGGAACAGGGTTAGGGCCCATCCATGAGCTCACTATATAGGGAACAGGGTTAGGGCCCATCCATGAGCTCACTATATAGGGAACAGGGTTAGGGCCCATCCATGAGCTCACTATATAGGGAACAGGGTTAGGGTCTATCCATGAGCTCACTATATAGGGAACAGGGTTAGGGCTCATCCATGAGCTCACTATATAGGGAACAGGGTTAGGGTCTATCCATGAGCTCACTATATAGGGAACAGGGTTAGGGCCTATCCATGAGCTCACTATATAGGGAACAGGGTTAGGGCCTATCCATGAGCTCACTATATAGGGAACAGGGTTAGGGTCTATCCATGAGCTCACTATATAGGGAACAGGGTTAGGGCCCATATCCATGAGCTCACTATATAGGGAACAGGGTTAGGGCCCATATCCATGAGCTCCCTATATAGGGAACAGGGTTAGGGCCCAACCATGAGCTCACTATATAGGGAACAGGGTTAGGGCCCATCCATGAGCTCACTATATAGGGAACAGGGTTAGGGCCTATCCATGAGCTCACTATATAGGGAACAGGGTTAGGGCCCATCCATGAGCTCACTATATAGGGAACAGGGTTAGGGCCTATCCATGAGCTCACTATATAGGGAACAGGGTTAGGGTCTATCCATGAGCTCACTATATAGGGAACAGGGTTAGGACCTAGACATGAGCTCACTACATAGGGAACAGGGTTAGGGCCCATATCCATGAGCTCACTATATAGGGAACAGGGTTAGGGCCCATATCCATGAGCTCACTATATAGGGAACAGGGTTAGGGCCCATATCCATGAGCTCACTATATAGGGAACAGGGTTAGAGCCCATCCATGAGCTCACTATATAGGGAACAGGGTTAGGGCCCATATCCATGAGCTCACTATATAGGGAACAGGGTTAGGGCCCATCCATGAGCTCACTATATAGGGAACAGGGTTAGGGCCCATATCCATGAGCTCACTATATAGGGAACAGGGTTAGGGCCTATCCATGAGCTCACTATATAGGGAACAGGGTTAGGGCCTATCCATGAGCTCACTATATAGGGAACAGGGTTAGGGCCCATCCATGAGCTCACTATATAGGGAACAGGGTTAGGGCCCATATCCATGAGCTCACTATATAGGGAACAGGGTTAGGGCACATCCATGAGCTCACTATATAGGGAACAGGGTTAGGGCCTATCCATGAGCTCACTATATAGGGAACAGGGTTAGGGCCTATCCATGAGCTCCCTATATAGGGAACAGGGTTAGGGCCCATCCATGAGCTCCCTATATAGGGAACAGGGTTAGGGCCCATCCATGAGCTCACTATATAGGGAACAGGGTTAGGGCATATCCATGAGCTCACTATATAGGGAACAGGGTTAGGGCCTATCCATGAGCTCACTATATAGGGAACAGGGTTAGGGCCTATCCATGAGCTCACTATATAGGGAACAGGGTTAGGGCCCATCCATGAGCTCACTATATAGGGAACAGGGTTAGGGCCTATCCATGAGCTCACTATATAGGGAACAGGGTTAGGGCCCATCCATGAGCTCCCTATATAGGGAACAGGGTTAGGGCCTATCCATGAGCTCACTATATAGGGAACAGGGTTAGGGCCCATCCATAAGCTCCCTATATAGGGAACAGGGTTAGGACCCATATCCATGAGCTCACTATATAGGGAACAGGGTTAGGGCCTATCCATGAGCTCACTATATAGGGAACAGGGTTAGGGCCTATCCATGAGCTCACTATATAGGGAACAGGGTTAGGGCCTATCCATGAGCTCACTATATAGGGAACAGGGTTAGGGCCTATCCATGAGCTCACTATATAGGGAACAGGGTTAGGGCCTATCCATGAGCTCACTATATAGGGAACAGGGTTAGGGCCTATCCATGAGCTCACTATATAGGGAACAGGGTTAGGGCCCATATCCATGAGCTCCCTATATAGGGAACAGGGTTAGGGCCTATCCATGAGCTCACTATATAGGGAACAGGGTTAGGGCCCATCCATGAGCTCACTATATAGGGAACAGGGTTAGGGCCTATCCATGAGCTCACTATATAGGGAACAGGGTTAGGGCCTATCCATGAGCTCACTATATAGGGAACAGGGTTAGGGCCCATCCATGAGCTCACTATATAGGGAACAGGGTTAGGGTCTATCCATGAGCTCACTATATAGGGAACAGGGTTAGGGCCCATCCATGAACTCACTATATAGGGAACAGGGTTTGGGCCCATCCATGAGCTCACTATATAGGGAACAGGGTTAGGGCCTATCCATGAGCTCACTATATAGGGAACAGGGTTAGGGCCCATCCATGAGCTCACTATATAGGGAACAGGGTTAGGACCCATCCATGAGCTCCCTATATAGGGAACAGGGTTAGGGCCCATCCATGAGCTCCCTATATAGGGAACAGGGTTAGGGCCCATCCATGAGCTCCCTATATAGGGAACAGGGTTAGGGCCCATCCATGAGCTCACTATATAGGGAACAGGGTTAGGGCCCATCCATGAGCTCACTATATAGGGAACAGGGTTAGGGCCTATCCATGAGCTCCCTATATAGGGAACAGGGTTAGGGCCTATCCATGAGCTCCCTATATAGGGAACAGGGTTAGGGCCTATCCATGAGCTCACTATATAGGGAACAGGGTTAGGACCCATCCATGAGCTCACTATATAGGGAACAGGGTTAGGGCCCATCCATGAGCTCACTATATAGGGAACAGGGTTAGGGCCTAGCCATGAGCTCACTATATAGGGAACAGGGTTAGGGCCCATCCATGAGCTCACTATATAGGGAACAGGGTTAGGGCCTATCCATGAGCTCACTATATAGGGAACAGGGTTAGGGCCCATCCATGAGCTCACTATATAGGGAACAGGGTTAGGGCCCATCCATGAGCTCACTATATAGGGAACAGGGTTAGGGCCTATCCATGAGCTCACTATATAGGGAACAGGGTTAGGGCCCATCCATGAGCTCACTATATAGGGAACAGGGTTAGGGCCTATCCATGAGCTCACTATATAGGGAACAGGGTTAGGGCCCATCCATGAGCTCACTATATAGGGAACAGGGTTAGGGCCTATCCATGAGCTCACTATATAGGGAACAGGGTTAGGGCCTATCCATGAGCTCACTATATAGGGAACAGGGTTAGGGCCTATCCATGAGCTCACTATATAGGGAACAGGGTTAGGGCCCATCCATGAGCTCACTATATAGGGAACAGGGTTAGGGCCTATCCATGAGCTCACTATATAGGGAACAGGGTTAGGGCCTATCCATGAGCTCCCTATATAGGGAACAGGGTTAGGGCCTATCCATGAGCTCACTATATAGGGAACAGGGTTAGGGCACATCCATGAGCTCACTATATAGGGAACAGGGTTAGGGCCTATCCATGAGCTCCCTATATAGGGAACAGGGTTAGGGCCTATCCATGAGCTCCCTATATAGGGAACAGGGTTAGGGCCTATCCATGAGCTCACTATATAGGGAACAGGGTTAGGGCCCATCCATGAGCTCCCTATATAGGGAACAGGGTTAGGGCCTATCCATGAGCTCCCTATATAGGGAACAGGGTTAGGGCCTATCCATGAGCTCCCTATATAGGGAACAGGGTTAGGGCCTATCCATGAGCTCCCTATATAGGGAACAGGGTTAGGGCACATCCATGAGCTCACTATATAGGGAACAGGGTTAGGGCCTATCCATGAGCTCCCTATATAGGGAACAGGGTTAGGGCCCATCCATGAGCTCACTATATAGGGAACAGGGTTAGGGCCTATCCATGAGCTCCCTATATAGGGAACAGGGTTAGGGCCCATCCATGAGCTCACTATATAGGGAACAGTGTTAGGGCCCATCCATGAGCTCACTATATAGGGAACAGGGTTAGGGCCCATCCATGAGCTCCCTATATAGGGAACAGGGTTAGGGCCTATCCATGAGCTCCCTATATAGGGAACAGGGTTAGGGCCCATCCATGAGCTCCCTATATAGGGAACAGGGTTAGGGCCCATCCATGAGCTCCCTATATAGGGAACAGGGTTAGGGTCTATCCATGAAGTGTCTCAGAGCAGGAGTGCTAAGTGGCCTAGGATCATATTATATGGCCAGATCCTAGACCAGCAGTCTTACACTGACACTTTGGGCATATCTGGGTCCTTATCCACAATGTGTACCTTATCTTGCCCTCCCTCTCCTGGATGTTGAGCAGTGCAGTATTTCATGTGCTAGCCTAGCTTCTCCCGTGCCTAGCTTGTCCCGTGCCTAGCTTGTCCCGGGCCTAGCTTGTCCCGGGCCTAGCTTGTCCCGGGCCTAGCTTGTCCCGGGCCTAGCTTGTCCCGGGCCTAGCTTCTCCCGCGCCTAGCTTCCCCCGCGCCTAGCTTCTCCCGCGCCTAGCTTCTCCCGCGCCTAGCTTCCCCCGCGCCTAGCTTCCCCCGCGCCTAGCTTCTCCCGCGCCTAGCTTCTCCCGCGCCTAGCTTCTCCCGCGCCTAGCTTCTCCCGTGCCTAGCTTCTCCCGCGCCTAGCTTCTCCCGTGCCTAGCTTCTCCCGCGCCTAGCTTCTGTAACTAGGCAAAATGGTAAAGAGGCATAGAATCCAATTTCTAAAGCTTTACATGAATCAGTCATTTCCTATAACACACACACACACACACACACACATTACAGGAAGACTTGAATCACCCTGGCACATTGCTTCTGGAGGAAATTGTAGCAATCTCATCCATGGAGGAGAGAAAGAGGGTGGAAGGTTAGAGAGAGAAAGAGAAAGATAGAAAGATAGAGCGAGAGAGAGGGAGCGAGGGGGATAGAGCGAGAGAGAGGGAGCGAGGGGGATAGAGCGAGAGAGCGAGGGGGATGAATAGAGAGAGCGAGGGGGATGAATAGAGAGAGCGAGGGGGATGAATAGAGAGAGCGAGGGGGATGAATAGAGAGAGCGAGGGGGATGAATAGAGAGAGCGAGGGGGATGAAGAGAGAGAGCGAGGGGGATGAATACAGAGAGCGAGGGGGATGAATAGAGAGAGCGAGGGGGATGAATACAGAGAGCGAGGGGGATGAATAGAGAGAGCGAGGGGGATGAATAGAGAGAGCGAGGGGGATGAATAGAGAGAGCGAGGGGGATGAATAGAGAGAGCGAGGGGGATGAAGAGAGAGAGCGAGGGGGATGAATAGAGAGAGCGAGGGGGATGAAGAGAGAGAGCGAGGGGGGTGAATAGAGAGAGCGAGGGGGATGAAGAGAGAGAGCGAGGGGGATGAATAGAGAGAGCGAGGGGGGTGAATAGAGAGAGCGAGGGGGATGAAGAGAGAGAGAGAGGGAGCGAGGGGGATGAATAGAGGCAGGGATGGAGGGAGGGAGGGAGGGATGAGTGTTATGATTCCATGTGACTGACCTGATGAGGGACGAGACCCAGGGATGTTGGAGGTTCATTCATCCTGTCATCACTACTGCTGGCCACCGCATAACCTCTGGAGGAGAGAGAGAGGGGAGAGAAGATAGAGGGGGGAGGGAAAGAGCGAGAGCGAGAGAGATGGAGAGAGATGGAGAGACACACAGACAGGGTCAGTACAGACAGAACTAAATATAGAACCATGAGCTGTCTACTTGAGTCTCTGTCACCACAGCACAGGGCTCGCCAGCACACACACACACACACACACACACACACACACACACACACACACACACACACACACACACACACCAGATTCTAACCATCAGAATGACTAGATTGGATAACATACAAGTATGCGGAGAAGAGACAACTGCAGATAAGGATGTTTAAAATCTGCTGTCTGTCTAAATTTAAAGTATCACATTTTTTTTTTTCTTTAAGAGCCACTTAATCAAATGCCACCATTCACCCCTCCACCCTCCGCCTCTATTCACCCCTCCGCCCCCGGCCTCCATTCACCCCTCCACCCCCGGCCTCCATTCACCCCTCCACCCCCGGCCTCCATTCACCCCTCCACCCCCGGCCTCCATTCACCCCTCCACCCCCGGCCTCCATTCACCCCTCCACCCCCGCCTCCATTCACCCCTCCACCCCCGCCTCCATTCACCCCTCCACCCCCGCCTCCATTCACCCCTCCACCCCCGCCTCCATTCACCCCTCCACCCCTATGACTCTAATAGTTAGTTATAAAACATTATTTTAATCACAAGTGAATTCTCTGTGATTAAGTGGCTCTTAAAGAGAAAAAAAATGCTTTAAATGTAATTCAGTTAGACTGTATTGTAATTAAATTATTATTGATGTTTTTATAATGAACAAAATGAGTTTGTTGCTAGTGAAACACTTGTCTAAAGTGCTGTATTACCACACGCAGGATGCATCTGAAAGACCCATCAACAGTCTACAGTAACACGGGAACAGTCTACAGTAACACGGGAACAGTCTACAGTAACACGGGAACAGTCTACAGTAACATGGGAACAGTCTACAGTAACACGGGAACAGTCTACAGTAACACGGGAACAGTCTACAGTAACACGGGAACAGTCTACAGTAACACGGGAACAGTCTACAGTAACACGGGAACAGTCTACAGTAACACGGGAACAGTCTACAGTAACAGTCTACAGTAACACGGGAACAGTCTACAGTAACATGGGAACAGTCTACAGTAACACTGAGTCCTGTAACTACCCAGGTTGGAACAGACTACAGTAACACTGGAACAGACTACAGTAACACGGGAACAGACTACAGTAACACTGGAACAGACTACAGTAACACGGGAACAGACTACAGTAACACTGGAACAGACTACAGTAACACTGGAACAGACTACAGTACCACTGAGTCCTGTAACTACCCAGGTTGGAACAGACTACAGTAACACTGGAACAGACTACAGTAACACCGGAACAGACTACAGTAACACTGGAACAGACTACAGTACCACTGAGTCCTGTAACTACCCAGGTTGGAACAGACTACAGTAACACGGGGACAGTCTACAGTAACACTGGAACAGACTACAGTAACACTGGAACAGTCTACAGTAACACGGGAACAGTCTACAGTAACACGGGAACAGTCTACAGTAACACTGGAACAGACTACAGTAACACTGGAACAGACTACAGTAACACGGGAACAGTCTACAGTAACATGGGAACAGTCTACAGTAACACGGGAACAGTCTACAGTACCACTGAGTCCTGTAACTACCCAGGTTGGAACAGACTACAGTAACACGGGAACAGTCTACAGTAACACTGGAACAGTCTACAGTAACACGGGAACAGTCTACAGTAACACGGGAACAGTCTACAGTAACACTGGAACAGACTACAGTAACACTGGAACAGACTCTCACTCTGCTCCTCTCCAAGCCTTTTGTTTACGTCCCAAATGGCACCATATTATTCCTTACAGTGCACTACCCATTGGGCTCTGGTCTAAAGTAGTGCACTACCCATTGGGCTCTGGTCTAAAGTAGTGCACTACCCCCATAGGGCTCTGGTCTAAAGTAGTGCACTACCCCCATAGGGCTCTGGTCTAAAGTAGTGCACTACCCACAGGGCTCTGGTCTAAAGTAGTGCACTACCCCCATAGGGCTCTGGTCTAAAGTAGTGCACTACCCATTGGGCTCTGGTCTAAAGTAGTGCACTACCCATTGGGCTCTGGTCTAAAGTAGTGCACTACCCACAGGGCTCTAGTCTAAAGTAGTACACTACCCACAGGGCTCTGGTCTAAAGTAGTGCACTACCCCCATAGGGCTCTGGTCTAAAGTAGTGCACTACCCATAGGGCTCTGGTCTAAAGGAGTGCACTACCCACTGGGCTCTGGTCTAAAGTAGTGCACTACCCACAGGGCTCTGGTCTAAAGTAGTGCACTACCCACAGGTCTCTGGTCTAAAGTAGTGCACTACCCACAGGTCTCTGGTCTAAAGTAGTGCACTACCCACAGGTCTCTGGTCTAAAGTTGTACACTACCCACAGGGCTCTGGTCTAAAGTTGTACACTACCCACAGGGCTCTGGTCTAAAGTAGTGCACTACCCATTGGGCTCTGGTCTAAAGTAGTGCACTACCCATAGGGCTCTGGTCTAAAGTAGTGCACTACCCATAGGGCTCTGGTCTAAAGTAGTACACTACCCATAGGGCTCTGGTCTAAAGTAGTGCACTAGCCACAGGGCTCTGGTCTAAAGTAGTGCACTACCCATTGGGCTCTGGTCTAAAGTAGTGCACTACCTATAGGGCTCTGGTCTAAAGTAGTGCACTACCCACTGGGCTCTGGTCTAAAGTAGTGCACTACCCATTGGGCTCTGGTCTAAAGTAGTGCACTACCCATAGGGCTCTGGTCTAAAGTAGTGCACTACCCCCATGGCTCTGGTCTAAAGTAGTGCACTACCCCCATAGGACTCTGGTCTAAAGTAGTGCACTACCCCCATAGGACTCTGGTCTAAAGTAGTACACTACCCCCATAGGGCTCTGGTCTAAAGTAGTGCACTACCCCCATAGGGCTCTGGTCTAAAGTAGTGCACTACCCATAGGGCTCTGGTCTAAAGCAGTACACTATATAGGGAATAATAGGGTGCCTTTTGGGACAAAGCCTTTGTTCTCCTCTCTGCCTCTCCTCCCTAGGCCTTTTCTCCTCTCCGCTAGCAGCTTAATGCATCTCAATAGCTGTTATCTAGGCCAGAGGCCTATTCAGACTGACTACACACAGGAGCACACACACACACACACACACACACACAAGAAAGCCTCAGGATCCTTCCATCCTGCCAAAACATTCTGAGAGAAATATTTATACTGAAACGTACACTTAGTGTACAAAACATTAGGAACACCTGCTCTTTCCATGACAGACTGACCAGGTGAAAGCAATGATTCCTTATTGATGTTAATTATTGGTGTCTACTTCAAATCAGTGTAGATGAAGGGGAGGAGACGGGTTAAAGAAGGACTTTTAAACCTTGAGACAACTGAGACATGGATTGTGTATCATTCAGAGGGTGAATGGGCAAGACAAAAGATTGAAGTGCCTTTAAACGTGGTATTAGTAGTAGGTGCCAGGCGCACCGGTTTGAGTGTGTCAAGAACTGCAACGCTGCTGGGTTTTTCCACGCTCAAAAGTTTCCCGTGTGTTTCCAGAATGGTCCACTACCCAAAGGACATCCAGCCAACTTGACACAACTGTGGGAAGCATTGGAGTCAACATGGGCCAGCATCCCTGTGGAACGCTTTCAACACCTTGTAGAGTCCATGCCCCGACGAATTGAGGCTGTTGTGAGGGCAAAAGGGGGATCAACTCAATATTAGGAAGGTGTTCTTAATGTTTTGTCCGCTCAGTATATTGCATAACACCTAAAGTGCTGTTCAGAAAGGACCAGTGGTGTAAAGTACTTAAGTTAAAAAAAGAAAAATGTAAGTACTACTTAAGTTGTTTTTTGGGGGGTATCTGTACTTTACTTTAGTATTTATATTAACTTTTACATTCCTAAAGAAAATATTGTAGTTTTTACTCCATACATTTTCCATGACACCCAAGAATACTCGTTACATTTTGAATGTTTAGCAGGACAGAAAAATGATCTAATTCACACACTTCTCAAGAGAACATCTCTGGTCATCCCTTACTGCCTCTGAATATGGCGACTCACTAAACATACACACGCTTGGTTTGTAAATTATGTCTGGGTGTTGTGTGCCCCTGGCTATCAGTAAATAAAAAATGGTGACGTCTGGTTTGCTTAATATAAGGAATTTGAAATTATTCATACTTTTACTTTTGATACTTAAGTATATTTATTTGCGTTTCATACTTAAGTATATTTAAAACCAAATACTTTTAGACTTCTACTCGAGTAGTATTTTACTGGGTGACTTTCACTTTTATTTGAGTCGTTTTCTATGAAGGTATCTTTACTTTTACTCAAGTATGACAGTTGGACACTTGTTTGGTACGTGTTGGGCACTTGTTCCACCACTGGAAATGACCAGGGTTGGGGTTCCAGTCAACTCAGAAAAGTACACAGAAATTAATTAAAATGATCTTCAATGCTTTTCAATGAGGAACATTTGGAATTGGGTTTACTTTTTTAATTGACTGGAAATACAAATGGAAATGACCCCAACCCCTGGAAATGACCCCAACCCTGGAAATGACCCCAACCCTGGAAATGACCCCAACACTGGAAATGACCCCAACACTGGAAATGACCCCAACCCTGGAAATGACCCCAACCCTGGAAATGACCCCAACCCTGGAAATGACCCCAACCCCTGGAAATGACCCCAACCCTGGAAATGACCCCAACCCCTGGAAATGACCCCAACCCCTGGAAATGACCCCAACCCCTGGAAATGACCCCAACCCCTGGAAATGACCCCAACCCCTGGAAATGACCCCAACCCCTGGCAATGACCCCAACCCCCTGGAAATGACCCCAACCCCCTGGAAATGACCCCAACCCAGGAAATGAACCCAATCCAGGAAATGACCCATAATGAAGACGTCTTTCACTACACCTTCACTAACATGAAGTTTCCACATGCTTATGGAAACTTTCAAATCATTCACCTGCCAGACCAATCAACTAGCTTGGATGACATTCAATATAAACATGACAGTCCAATCACGTATCTGTGTAAATATATGCATCGTCCATACCCTTCAGTATGCTGTAGTATGGAGACCATGAGTTCTACAGCCAGGGCTCCTGCTATCATGGCCAGGCCTGGACGACTCACTGTACACTGCTGGTCCAGTGTCCGGTCTCTGGTGGACTGATACAAACAACAACAAGAGGTTTAGGGTCCAGTCTCTGGTGGACTGATACAAACAACAACAAGAGGTTCAGGGTCCAGTCTCTGGTGGACTGATACAAACAATAACAAGAGGTTCAGGGTCCAGTCTCTGGTGGACTGATACAAACAACAACAAGAGGTTCAGGGTCCAGTCTCTGGTGGACTGATACAAACAACAACAAGAGGTCCAGGGTCCAGTCTCTGGTGGACTGATACAAACAACAACAAGAGGTTCAGGGTCCAGTTGAACATATTTTTGTATTGTGTTACTGTGTTAACCTCTTAACCAAATAATAAATAAAAAAATGTATACAAAATAATAGCTTTTTTGAATTTGAATGTGAAAGGCTGTCACATCTCCGTTGGCAATAACGCGACAACAACAACACGACAATAACGACAACATGGCGTCTTACGTCTCCGGGGGCGACAACGTCGTTACAGAAGTAGCATCCGAGGCGGTGTCCGGGGATGTTGGAGAACAGAGAGGCTGCTGGGAACTGGGCGGGCTCGGCCGGCGTGGAGGAAGAAGATGAGGCGGAGGAAGAAGAGGAAGGGTCGGAAGAGTCTCCTGGTCCACAGGGTTTTGGTTTCTTCAGACCGTGTCTCATCACCACGAAGGTGTCAAAGCCCAGGGCAGAATTCACTACCAACTGGAGAGACAGGGAGGGAGGGAGGGGTGGGGGAGAGGGAGCGAGGGAACAAGGGAGGCGATGGATGGAGAGAAAGAGAGGGAGGGGTGGGGGAGAGGGAGCGAGGGAGCGAGGGGTGGGGGAGAGGGAGCGAGGGGTGGGGGAGAGGGAGAGAGGGAGGGAGGGGTGGGGGAGTGGGAGCGAGGGGTGGGGGAGAGGGAGCGAGGGGTGGGGGAGAGGGAGCGAGGGGTGGGGGAGAGGGAGCGAGGGGTGGGGGAGAGGGAGCGAGGGGTGGGGGAGAGGGAGCGAGGGGTGGGGGAGAGGGAGCGAGGGGTGGGATGGATGGAGAGAAAGGGGAGAGGGTGCGAGGGGTGGGATGGATGGAGAGAAAGGAGAGAGAGGGAGCGAGGGGTGGGATGGATGGAGAGAAAGGAGAGAGAGGGAGGGGAGGAGAGAGAGGGAGGGGTGGGGGAGAGGGAGAGGGAGGGAGGGAGGGGTGGGGGAGAGGGAGAGAGGGAGCGAGGGGTGGGGGAGAGGGAGCGAGGGGTGGGGGAGAGGGAGCGAGGGGTGGGGGAGAGGGAGCGAGGGGTGGGGGAGAGGGAGCGAGGGGTGGGGGAGAGGGAGCGAGGGGTGGGGGAGAGGGAGCGAGGGGTGGGATGGATGGAGAGAAAGGGGAGAGGGTGCGAGGGGTGGGATGGATGGAGAGAAAGGAGAGAGAGGGAGCGAGGGGTGGGATGGATGGAGAGAAAGGAGAGAGAGGGAGGGGAGGAGAGAGAGGGAGGGGTGGGGGAGAGGGAGAGGGAGAGAGGGAGGGAGGGAGGGGTGGGGGAGAGGGAGAGAGGGAGCGAGGGGTGGGGGAGAGGGAGCGAGGGGTGGGGGAGAGGGAGCGAGGGGTGGGGGGGGGAGAGGGAGCGAGGGGTGGGGGAGAGGGAGCGAGGGGTGGGGGAGAGGAGGAGGGAGGGAGAGATGGGAAGAGCCTAAGCGTGTTTGTTAAATATAACATGAAATGACCTCTCCCCCCAAGCTAAACACATATACACTAGCAAAACAATCCCACTTTCATTATGTTGATGAGTGTAAGTCACTGGGTTGAGTTCAATATGCTGTTATAGATTATTATACACCAAGCCATTAAGGATATAGCCTGTGTCCCAAATGCTACCCTATTCCCTATATAGTGCACTACTTTAGACCAGGGCCCTATTCCCTATATAGTGCACTGCTTTCTACCAAGGCTCATAGCGAATAGGGTGCAGTTTGGGACGCACACTGAGCATGTTCAGGATGCACACAGAGCATGTTCAGGATGCACACAGAGCATGTTCAGGATGCACACAGAGCATGTTCAGGATGCACACAGAGTCCATGTTCAGCCGATGCACATCTGAGCATGTTCAGTGATGCATCACTGAGCATGTTCAGTGATGCATCACAGAGCATGTTCATGTGATGCATCACTGAGCATGTTCAGTGATGCATCACTGAGCATGTTCAGTGATGCATCACAGAGCATGTTCAGTGATGCATCACTGAGCATGTTCAGTGATGCATCACAGAGCATGTTCAGTGATGCATCACAGAGCATGTTCAGTGATGCATCACAGAGCATGTTCAGTGATGCATCACTGAGCATGTTCAGTGATGCATCACAGAGCATGTTCAGTGATGCATCACAGAGCATGTTCAGGATGCACACAGAGCATGTTCAGGATGCACACAGAGCATGTTCAGGATGCACACAGAGCATGTTCAGGATGCACACAGAGCATGTTCAGGATGCACACAGAGCATGTTCAGGATGCACACAGAGCATGTTCAGGATGCACACAGAGCATGTTCAGGATGCACACAGAGCATGTTCAGGATGCACACATAGCATGTTCAGGATGCACACAGAGCATGTTCAGGATGCACACAGAGCATGTTCAGATCTAATCGGATGGAATGGACTCTTTGTAAGAACTGCGATTGATCTCTATTATGGAATCAACACAATCTGTTCAGGGGCCATCTTAGCCTGGAGAACACTGTGGGTGCGTCTCAAATGGTACCCTATTAACTATGGGCTCTGGTCTAAAGTAGTGCACTATATAGGGAATAGGGTGCAGTTTGGAAGGCATTTCTTTTGAACACTGTTTCAGTAGAGCCACACACTGGACGACCCCCTGCAGGACGACCCCCTGCTGGACGACCCCCTGCTGGACGACCCCCTGCTGGACGACCCCCTGCTGGACGATGGACGACCCCCTGCTGGACGATCCCCTGCTGGACGACCACCTGCAGGACGACCCCCTGCTGGACGACCCCCTGCTGGACGACCCCCTGCTGGACGACCCCCTGCTGGACGATCCCCTGCAGGACGACCCCCTGCTGGACGATCCCCTGCTGGACGACCCCCTGCTGGACGACCCCCTGCTGGACGACCCCCTGCAGGACGACCCCCTGCTGGACGACCCCCTGCTGGACGACCCCCTGCTGGACGACCCCCTGCAGGACGACCCCCTGCTGGACGACCCCCTGCTGGACGACCCCCTGCTGGACGACCCCCTGCTGGACGACCCCCTGCTGGACGATCCCCTGCAGGACGACCCCCTGCTGGACGACCCCCTGCAGGACGACCCCCTGCTGGACGACCCCCTGCAGGACGACCCCCTGCTGGGCGACCCCCTGCTGGACGACCCCCTGCTGGACGACCCCCTGCAGGACGACCCCCTGCTGGACGACCCCCTGCAGGACGACCCCCTGCTGGACGACCCCCTGCAGGACGACCCCCTGCTGGACGATGGACGACCCCCTGCCGGACGACCCCCTGCAGGACGACCCCCTGCTGGACGATGGACGACCCCCTGCCGGACGACCCCCTGCCGGACGACCCCCTGCCGGACGACCCCCTGCCGGACGACCCCCTGCCGGACGACCCCCTGCCGGACGACCCCCTGCCGGACGACCCCCTGCCGGACGACCCCCTGCCGGACGACCCCCTGCTGCGTTCAAAATGGAACCCTTTCCCCCTATATAATGCACTACTTGTGACCAGGGCCCATAAGGCTTGTAGTGCACTATATAGTATGTCATTTGGGACGTGTTGCCTGATTCCACCCTCTCTCTCTCTCCCTTACCTTCCTATTGCTGGCAGCTATAACAGTCGGCAGCCATCGACTCTCCCTGGTGTCCATCAACAGGAAGACGACGTCATGCTGCGAGATCAGCTTCTCCAGGTGCTCCACGTCCTGTCTGGCCTGGGACATGGTCGCCTCGGAGAAGTTGACCGGGTGGCCTGGCATCGGGATGCTCATCACGTGGCCCTCTGCATTCTATAGGGGGGACATATCATCTAGTTTAACCAATAGGGTAATAACACATATGTGGGACATGGTCGCCTCGGAGAAGTTGACTGGCATAGGGATGGTATGACCTTCCACACACACATCATATAGGTTACCATAGGATATAGCACCCATTTTGTTAAAATATGCAGTCAGGGATCTTAAGCACTCACCAATTTGTAAACGTAATCATACAAATTGCTAATAGATCAAATATGAGCAACGATCCAAATGTTTCTTCAGATGTGTATTAATGTGAAGCATCCGGTTTGGCCATTTCCACTCACGACCAAATATGGTGGTGAGAGGGAAGCCCGGTGGCAGGCAGTGGGAGAAGATGGAGCGAGATGGATTATGGCCGACATTCTGCTTATTTTCTCATCGATGGAATATTTGATCTTAATGCAGTGGGGGGTTTTTTTGTTCCAAAAACTAGAATCTTACAAACTGAGTGGGTGTCACGTTCCTGACCTGTTTTCTATTGTTTTGTATGTGTTTAGTTGGTCAGGGCGTGAGTTGGGATGGGCAGTCTGTGTTGTTTGTTCTGTGGGAGTGTGTTGGTTAATTAGCCTTATATGGTTCTCAATCAGGGACAGGTGTTATTCATTTCCTCTGATTGAGAATCATATATAGGTAGGCTGTTTTACACTGTTAGTTTGTGGGTGATTGTCTTCCGTGTCTGTGTTTGTCGCGCCACACGGGACTGTTTCGGTTTGTGTAGTCTGTACCTGTTCGTGCGTTCTTCGTGTGTCTGTAAGTTCTTATGTTTAGGTCAGTCTACATCGTTTTGTTATTTTGTATCAATTCAAGTGTTCTTCGTGTTTTCGGTTTTGTTTAAATAAATTCATTATGACTGCATACCTCGATGCGTATTGGTCCGACCCATGCTTCTCCTCTTCAGACGAAGAGGAGGAGAGCAGCCGTTACAGTGGGACTAAGTTTTGTAGACATTTCCCTTTGCCAGAGTTTCAAACATTTTTTAGTTGTTTAGGAGTGCAAGGGTGACATGAGTTATCGCATTTCAGAGTAGGCGTTCCCTAACGGAAATATGCAAATATATGCTAGAACGCGCCAATAAGATCTCGCTAGCTCATGCTTTTGGCTCTTCCCACCTCCTTGCTTGTTCTGCCCACTAGGATTAATTCGTTCCCATTGAAAAACGACAGGTTCTGGTCTACCTCGGGTTAGTTATAAAAATAGTTTTTGACGTAACACATCATACGAAATGGTACACATTGGTGCACAATTTTTCAGGGACGTGTTTTGGCTTGTTAGTGCTACTTTCAAAACTACTGGCTGAAATTACACAAAAGCTCTGGAGCATCACTTTAAACACAACCATGGAATAGAAAATGTGAGAGATCACAGTAGGCTACTACAGGCTCAGCTGTCCATGACTTCATCACACCTGCAGGAGCTGCATCATGTATGATGATCACACTTAAAACATTGTATAAAATATTAACTTGGTCCAGCCCGAACATGGCCAGCAAACATGCAACATTGTATAAAATATTTTGGGCCCTGGAGTTTCCCCGTCAGTGAGCTCTGGAGAGACAGACACTCTGCTGTAGGCTATTTGGTGCAAAGGACAAGAGCATTACAATTGTTCCCCTTTAATGCTGAGTGGTTATTGAAAGGGAGAGGGCGGGAAAGATTTTTCAAATAGGCTTCATTAAGGAAGTATTGTCATTCTCAATGGATGTAAAAAACAGACTTTGTTTACTTTCTGTTTTGAGGCGAAGAAAAAAATGACTTTGAGAAGCTCCACGGTGATGGTGAGTTAAGACAAATCAGAAATAGTATCAGATCCCCAAACGGGAACATTTTCAGGACTACATTTGTGCGCAGGCCAGGTAGCCTAGACCTAATCCTAACCGTAATCAGGTGCGTGTCCTTACTCAACATTGACAGGAGCGCTCCAAAGAAAAGACAATGAATAAATGTACAATTCGTAAATGGTATTCAACTTTTTTTCCCCTCACAGGATTAGCCTAAATCCTGCGCTCTGCAAACAACGTGTCCACTCCTACAATGACAACGTTAAGACTGTAATAATAATAATATATTGAATGTAATAATAATAATATATTGAATGTATTAACAGAAATTACCGTAACCAAACAAACAAATATCAGAAATGTTGAGAATTAACGGTAAATGATGGTGATAGTGGTGTACCATCCCTGCGGCCTCCGCAATGGATTAGTCCACTGAGACAGACCTCCGCAATGGATCAGTCCACCGAGACAGACCTCCGCATTGGATCAGTCCACCGAGACAGACCTCCGCATTGGATCAGTCCACCGAGACAGACCTCCGCATTGGATCAGTCCACCGAGACAGACCTCCGCATTTGATCAGTCCACCGAGACAGACCTCCGCATTGGATCAGTCCACCGAGACAGACCTCCGCATTGGATCAGTCCACCGAGACAGACCTCCGCATTGGATCAGTCCACCGAGACAGACCTCCGCAATGGATTAGTCCACTGAGACAGGCCTCCGCAATGGATTAGTCCACTCAGACAGGCCTCCACAATGGATTAGTCCACTCAGACAGGCCTCCACAATGGATTAGTCCACGGAGACAGACCTCCGCAATGGATTAGTCCACGGAGACAGGCCTCCACAATGGATTAGTCCACTCAGACAGGCCTCCACAATGGATTAGTCCACTCAGACAGGCCTCTGCAATGGATTAGTCCACGGAGACAGACCTCTACAATGGATTAGTCCACGGAGACAGACCTCTACAATGGATTAGTCCACTGAGACAGGCCTCTACAATGGATTAGTCCACTGAGACAGACCTCCACAATGGATTAGTCCATGGAGACAGACCTCCACAATGGATTAGTCCACTGACAGACCTCCACAATGGATTAGTCCACTGAGACAGACCTCCACAATGGATTAGTCCACTGAGACAGGCCTCTACAATGGATTAGTCCACTGAGACAGGCCTCTACAATGGATTAGTCCACTGAGACAGACCTCCACAATGGATTAGTCCACTGAGACAGACCTCCACAATGGATTAGTCCACTGAGACAGGCCTCCACAATGGATTAGTCCACTCAGACAGGCCTCTACAATGGATTAGTCCACGGAGACAGACCTCCGCAATGGATTAGTCCACGGAGACAGGCCTCTACAATGGATTAGTCCACGGAGACAGGCCTCTACAATGGATTAGTCCACGGAGACAGACCTCTACAATGGATTAGTCCACTGAGACAGGCCTCTACAATGGATTAGTCCACTGAGACAGACCTCCACAATGGATTAGTCCACTGAGACAGACCTCCACAAAGGATTAGTCCACTGACAGACCTCCACAATGGATTAGTCCACTGAGACAGACCTCCACAATGGATTAGTCCACTGAGACAGGCCTCTACAATGGATTAGTCCACTGAGACAGACCTCCACAATGGATTAGTCCACTGAGACAGACCTCCACAATGGATTAGTCCACTGAGACAGACCTCCACAAAGGATTAGTCCACTGACAGACCTCCACAATGGATTAGTCCACTGAGACAGACCTCCACAATGGATTAGTCCACTGAGACAGGCCTCTACAATGGATTAGTCCACTGAGACAGACCTCCACAATGGATTAGTCCACTGAGACAGACCTCCACAATGGATTAGTCCACTGAGACAGACCTCTACAATGGATTAGTCCACTGAGACAGGCCTCTACAATGGATTAGTCCACTGAGACAGACCTCCACAATGGATTAGTCCACTGACAGGCCTCCACAATGGATTAGTCCACTGACAGGCCTCCACAATGGATTAGTCCACTGAGACAAGCCTCCACAATGGATTAGTCCACTGAGACAGGCCTCCACCAGATGAGGAATCAGAGGTTTCTCGTGTGCCATATTTTTTTTTAAATATACAGTATATTTGCCACTGCTCGACAAAAATAATCTTGGTTGAACAACAGCCTGTCGACCGAACGGGGTCAGTCGTATACAGGGCCGACACTTCAAAACCTTATTTATTTTGTTTACGTTTTTTTGGCCATTTACGAATGTGTTATTCAATGCGTTTCCGTGGGCTATAGTAGTAAAATACAAATAAAAATTGAGATACCAAAAGGTCCCCAACCCCCAAAGGCTTAGACTTTTACAAGTTAACACAAAGCAGATTCCATCTGTAGGATCCATTACCACAAAGCAGATTCCATCTGAAGGATCCATTAACACAAAGCAGATTCCACCTGTAGGATCCATTAACACAAAGAGGATTCCATCTGTAGGATCCATTAACACAAAGCAGATTCCATCTGTAGGATCCATTAACACAAAGCAGATTCCATCTGTAGGATCCATTAACACAAAGCAGATTCCATCTGTAGGATCCATTAACACAAAGCAGATTCCATCTGTAGGATCCATTAACACAAAGCAGATTCCATCTGTAGGATCCATTAACAAAGCAGTTTCCATCTATAGGATCCATTAACACAAAGCAGATTCCATCTGTAGGATCCTTTAACACAAAGCAGATTCCATCTGTAGGATCCATTAACAAAGCAGATTCCATCTGTAGGATCCATTAACACAAAGCAGATTCCATCTGAAGGATCCATTAACAAAGCAGATTCCATCTGAAGGATCCATTAACACAAAGCAGATTCCATCTGTAGGATCCTTTAACACAAAGCAGATTCCATCTGTAGGATCCATTAACAAAGCAGTTTCCATCTGTAGGATCCATTAACACAAAGCAGATTCCATCTGAAGGATCCATTAACAAAGCAGATTCCATCTGAAGGATCCATTAACAAAGCAGATTCCATCTGAGTGGGTGTTGTAATATCCTAATCACCAGTCACATCCTCATCTGATGTGTGTGTTCTCTGCCCATGGTCAGCGGTGATGAGGAGGGCTGGGAGAGACTGGGGGACTGGTGGCCTGTTTGTGTTCTGGTCATGATGGAATCATCTCTGTCTGTGTGTGTCCCCCCCCCCCCCCCTGCTACTACCCCTATGGACATTATTTATCCTGCTGCCGACCCGTAGCACTCACGTCTATATACATGAAGTTCTTTGAAAGGCTGGTCATGGCTCACATCAACAACATCATCCAAGAAATCCTAGACCCACTCCAATTTGAATACCGCCACAACAGATCCACAGATGATGCAACCTCTATTGCACTCCACACTGCCCTTTCCCACCTGGACAAAAGGAACACCTATGTGAGAATGCTGTTCATTAACTACAGCTCAGCGTTCAACACCATAGTGACCTCAAAGCTCATCAATATGCTAAGGACCCTGGGACTAAACACTTCCTTCTGCAACTGGATCCTGGACTTCCTGACGGGCCGCCCCCAGGTGGTGAGGGTAGGTAACAACACATGCGCAACGCTGATCCTCAACACAGGGGCCCCTCAGGGGTGCGTGCTCAGTCCATTCCTGTACTCCCTGTTCACTCATGACTGCACGGCCAGGCACGACTCCAACACCATCACTAAATTTGCCGATGACACAACAGTGGTAGGCCTGATCACCGACAACGACGAGAAGGTCAGAGACCTGGCCGTGTGGTGTCAGGACAACAACCTCTCCCTCAACGTGATCAAGACAATGGGGCTGCAGTGGAGCAGGTTGAGAGCTTCAAGTTCCTTGGTGTCCACATCACCAACAAACTAACATGGTCCAAACACACCAAGACAGTCGTGAAGAGGGCACGACAAAACCTATTCCCCCCCAGGAGACTGAAAAGATTTGGCATGGGTCCTCAGATCCTCAAAAGGTTCTACAGCTGCACCATCGAGAGGATCCTGATGAGTTGCATCACTGCCTGGTATGGCAACTGCTGGGCCTCCGACTGCAAGGCACTACAGTGGGTAGTGCGAATGGCTCAGTACATCACTGGGGCCAAGCTCCCTGCCATCCAGGACCTCTACCAGGCGGTGTCAGAGGAAGGCCCTAAAAATTGTCAAAGACTCCAGCCACCCTAGTCATAGACTCTAGGTCCAAGAGGCTTCTAAACAGCTTCTACCCCCAAGCCATAAGATTCCTGAACATCTAGTCAAATGGCTACCCAGACTACTCGCATTGCCCCCCCCCCCCATTTACACCACTGCTACTCTCTGTTGTCATCTATGCATAGTAATAACTCTACCTACATGTACATACTACCTCAACTAACCGGTGCCCCCGCACATTGACTATGTACCGGCACCCCCCTGTATTGTAATTTTTTACTGCTGCTCTTTAATTACTTGTTACTTTTATTTCTTATTCTTATCCGTATTTTTTTAAACTGCATTGTTGGTTAGGGGCTCGTAAATAAGCATTTCACTGTGAGGTCTACTACACCTGTTGTATTCGGCGCATGTGACTAATAACATTTGATTTGACTTTGCAGCCATTGAAGAGGGACAACATTCCACAGGCCACAATCAACAGCCTGATCAGCTCTATCTGAAGGAGATGTGTTGTGCTGCATGAGGCAAATGGTGGTCACACCAGATGGTTTTCTGATCCACACCCCTACCTTTTTTCTTAAAGGTTTATTTTAGTTAAATCAGATCATTTAAAAAGGTATCTATTCCCAGTCATGTGAAATCCATAGATTAGATACATTTTAATGATCTGATTTCCTTATGTGAACTGTAACTCAGTAAATATTTGAAATTGTTGCATCACGCTCTCATATTTTTTGTTCAGTATATATTTCATAATGTGTAGTGTTCCGTCATCCCATTGAACCAGTTAAATAAAGGTCAAATAAAAATTAAAAAGACACGTGCCAAAGAAGCGATGGTACCCAGAGGCTAATGAGTCTCTCTCCTCATTGGATGAATGTCGTTAATGAGGGAATGAGCAATAGAAAACAGATATCATATGATAATTGAATTGGAATGATCCGAATGAGGAGCGTGATTGAATTTAGTGTAATGATGATGAAGAATTGTGGGCGGTCTAATTAGTTTATGATGAATGGCTGAAAACTGTACATACAAAGGGAGGTACTCACTGCTGGCCTGTTGCCTCGGACTGTACTCTGTAAAAAGGGAGGTACTCACCGCTGGCCTGTTGCCTCGGACTGTACTCTGTAAAAGGGAGGTACTCACTGCTGGCCTGTTGCCTCGGACTGTACTCTGTAAAAAGGGAGGTACTCACCGCTGGCCTGTTGCCTCGGACTGTACTCTGTAAAAGGGAGGTACTCACCGCTGGCCTGTTGCCTCGGACTGTACTCTGTAAAAAGGGAGGTACTCACCGCTGGCCTGTTGCCTCGGACTGTACTCTGTAAAAGGGAGGTACTCACCGCTGGCCTGTTGCCTCGGACTGTACTCTGTAAAAGGGAGGTACTCACCGCTGGCCTGTTGCCTCGGACTGTACTCTGTAAAAGGGAGGTACTCACCGCTGGCCTGTTGTTCTACAACGTGCCTCGACATGGCTGCTATCAACGCGCACGTGTTGTACAAGACAGTCAAGCAGGAGACATTTCATCATGAATTTGGCATGTGAGCTTCGGGAGAACCACATGAACGGCAAGAAATTATCTACAGCCGCGAGGAGGCCGCCGAGGAGGCCGCCGAGGAGGCAGCCGCGCGTCCTGCTCTCCCTCTTCCCCACTCGGGAAAAACGAGACAACGTCAAGTGGGCAGGTGCACAGGAAACAGGAAACAGGGCCCAAGAAAACGGTGTGCAGTGCAACTGATTTGTTTGCGGGGCTTGCTCACACAAAGCCTCGGAGCTGTGTGCCGACTATGGTGAAAACGCCTCACCATGACAGGGTAAGTGGTGTTATTGAGATAGGGGGTTCGAGTTGGGTTTGGATGCCAGGGTCAGGGGTCAGAGGTCAGGAACTCACCACTCCAGGGAAAATCTTGCCCAGTCTGTCGACGGCAGCGAGGGCCTTGGACTTGCCTCCTCCCAGACAGTCTTCAAACTCATACAGCGGCTGTCTCACTGGGTTGGAGTAAGAGATCTTTGCGTTGTCCACAAACGTGATGTGTCTCACTCCCCAGCCCTGCAGAACACAACAACACAACATCTCACTCCCCAGCCCTGCAGAACACAACAACAAGATAACATCTCACTCCCCAGCCCTGCAGAACACAACACAACAACAAGACAACATCTCACTCCCCAGCCCTGCAGATCACAACACATCAACAAGACAACATCTCACTCCCCAGCCCTGCAGAACACAACACAACAACAAGATAACATCTCACTCCCCAGCCCTGCAGAGCACAACAACACGTCAACAAGATGACATCACTCCCCAGCCCTGCAGAACACAACAACATATACATATTTGCTACCTAATCAGCATAATTTAAAAAAATCCCCATCAAAAATCCATTAATTTAAACTAGAGATGTGTCTGTAACGATCCAACGGTTTGTCCTACAAACTATTATGACCCCTCTATGGAAAGGTGAGACTCTCAAGAACACAAGGACATGAGAGACAGTTTCATCATAGCGCTTGAGGGTTTTTGCGACTGCACATGAAGAAACGTTCAAAGTTGGGGGATTTTAACAAGGCTAATCTAAAAACAAAACAAAACTCCCTAAATTCTATCAGCATATCGATTGTGCTACCAGGGCTGGAAAAACCCTAGATCATTGTTATACTAATTTCCGCGACGCATATAAGGCCCTCCCCCGCCCCCCTTTCGGAAAAGCTGACCACGACTCCATTTTGTTGATTCCGGCCTACAAACAGAAACTAAAACAACAAGCTCCCGCGCTCAGGTCTGTTCAACGCTGGTCCGACCAATCTGATTCCACGCTTCAAGACTGCTTCGATCACGCGGATTGGAATATGTTCCGCATTGCGTCCAACAACAATATTGACGAATATGCTGATTCGGTGAGCGAGTTCATTAGGAAGTGCATTGACGATGTCGTACCCACAGCAACGATTAAAACATTCCCAAACCAGAAACCGTGGATTGACGGCAGCATTCGCGTGAAACTGAAAGCGCGAACCACTGCTTTTAACCAGGGCAAGGTGACCGGAAGCATGACCGAATACAAACAGTGTAGCTATTCTCTCCGCAAGGCAATCAAACAGGCTAAGTCCCAGTACAGAGACAAAATCGAGTCGCAATTCAACAGCTCAGACACAAGAGGTATGTGGCAGGGTCTACAGTCAATCACGGATTACAAAAAGAAAACCAGCCCCGTCGCGGACCAGGATGTCTTGCTCCCAGACAGGCTAAACAACTTTTTTGCCCGCTTTGAGGACAATACAGTGCCACTGACACGGCCCCCTACCAAAACCTGCGGGCTCTCCTTCACTGCAGCCGAGGTGAGTAAAACATTTAAACGTGTTAACCCTCGCAAGGCTGCAGGCCCAGACGGCATTCCCAGCCGCGTCCTCAGAGCATGCGCAGACCAGCTGGCTGGTGTGTTTACGGACATATTCAATCAATCCTTATCCCAGTCTGCTGTTCCCACATGCTTCAAGAGGGCCACCATTGTTCCTGTTCCCAAGAAAGCTAAGGTAACTGAGCTAAACGACTACCGCCCCGTAGCACTCACTTCCGTCATCATGAAGTGCTTTGAGAGACTAGTCAAGGACCATATCACCTCCACCCTACCGGACACCCTAGACCCACTCCAATTTGCTTACCGACCCAATAGGTCCACAGACGACGCAATCGCAACCACACTGCACACTGCCCTAACCCATCTGGACAAGAGGAATACCCATGTGAGAATGCTGTTCATCGATTACAGCTCAGCATTTAACACCATAGTACCCTCCAAACTCGTCATCAAGCTCGAGACCCTGGGTCTCGACCCCGCCCTGTGCAACTGGGTCCTGGACTTCCTGACGGGCCGCCCCCAGGTGGTGAGGGTAGGTAACAACATCTCCACCCCGCTGATCCTCAACACTGGGGCCCCACAAGGGTGCGTTCTGAGCCCTCTCCTGTACTCCCTGTTCACCCACGACTGCGTGGCCATGCACGCCTCCAACTCAATCATCAAGTTTGCGGATGACACTACAGTGGTAGGCTTGATTACCAACAACGACGAGACGGCCTACAGGGAGGAGGTGAGGGCCCTCGGAGTGTGGTGTCAGGAAAATAACCTCACACTCAACGTCAACAAAACAAAGGAGATGATTGTGGACTTCAGGAAACAGCAGAGGGAGCACCCCCCTATCCACATCGACGGGTCAGTAGTGGAGAAGGTGGAAAGTTTTAAGTTCCTCGGTGTACACATCACGGACAAACTGAATTGGTCCACCCACACAGACAGCGTCGTGAAGAAGGCGCAGCAGCGCCTCTTCAACCTCAGGAGGCTGAAGAAATTCGGCTTGTCACCAAAAGCACTCACAAACTTCTACAGATGCACAATCGAGAGCATCCTGTCGGGCTGTATCACCGCCTGGTACGGCAACTGCTCCGCCCACAACCGTAAGGCTCTCCAGAGGGTAGTGAGGTCTGCAGAACGCATCACCGGGGGCAAACTACCTGCCCTCCAGGACACCTACACCACCCGATGTCACAGGAAGGCCATAAAGATCATCAAGGACAACAACCACCCAAGCCACTGCCTGTTCACCCCGCTATCATCCAGAAGGCGAGGTCAGTACAGGTGCATCAAAGCAGGGACCGAGAGACTGAAAAACAGCTTCTATCTCAAGGCCATCAGACTGTTAAACAGCCACCACTAACATTTAGCGGCCGCTGCCAACATACTGACTCAACTCCAGCCACTTTAAAAATGGGAATTGATGGAAATTATGTAAAAATGTACCACTAGCCACTTTAAACAATGCCACTTAATATAATGTTTACATACCCTACATTACCCATCTCATATGTATATACTGTACTCTATATCATCTACTGCATCTTGCCATCTTTATGTAATACATGTACCACTAGCCACTTTAAACTATGCCACTTTATGTTTACATACCCTACAGTACTCATCTCATATGTATATACCGTACTCTATACCATCTACTGCATCTTGCCATGCCGTTCTGTACCACCACTCATTCATATATCTTTATGTACATATTCTTTATCCCTTTACACTTGTGTGTGTATAAGGTAGTAGTTGTGGAATTGTAGGTTAGATTACTTGTTGGTTATTACTGCATTGTCGGAACTAGAAGCACAAGCATTTCGCTACACTCGCATTAACATCTGCTAACCATGTGTATGTGACTAATAAAATTTGATTTGATTTGATTTGAAGTTCTTGACATTTTCTGGACTGGCTGTATACCCCCCTACCTTGTCACAGACTCCAACCTCTCCACAATGGCCAAGACCAGAGAGCTGTGTAAGGACATCAGGGATAAAATTGTAGACCTGCACAAGGCTGGGATGGGCTACAGGACAATAGGTAAGCAGCTTGGTGAGAAGGCAACAACTGTTGGCGCAATTATTCGAAAATGGAAGAAGTTCAAGATGGCGGTCAATCACCCTCGGTCTGGGGCTCCATGCAAGATCTCACCTCGTGGGGCATCAATGATCATGAGGAAGGTGAGGGATCAGCCCAGAACTACACGGCAGGAGCTGGTCAATGACCTGAAGAGAGCTGGGACCACAGTCTCAAAGAAAACCATTAGTAACACACTACGCCGTCATGGATTAAAATCCTGCAGCGCACGCAAGGTCCCCCTGCTCAAGCCAGCACATGTCCAGGCCCGTCTGAAGTTTGCCAATGATCATCTGGATGATCCACAGGAGGAATGGGAGGAGGTCATGTGGTGTGATGAGACAAAAATAGAGCTTTTTGGTCTGAACTCCACTTGCCGTGTTTGGAGGAAGAAGAAGGATGAGTACAACCCCAAGAACACCATCCCAACCGTGAAGCATGGAGGTGGAAACATCATTCTTTGGGGATGCTTTTCTGCAAAGGGGACAGGACGACTGCACCGTATTGAGGGGAGGATGGATGGGGCCATGTATCGCGAGATCTTGGCCAACAACCTCCTTCCCTCAGTAAGAGCATTGAAGATGGGTCGTGGCTGGGTCTTCCAGCATGACAACGACCCGAAACACACAGCCAGGGCAACTAAGGAGTGGCTCCGTAAGAAGCATCTCAAGGTCCTGGAGTGGCCTAGCCAGTCTCCAGACCTGAACCCAATAGAAAATCTTTGGAGGGAGCTGAACGTCCGTATAAAAATATAACTTTTTAGATAGATTTTTGCTCACCGTTCTTGTGATCATTTTGACCCCACGGGGTGAGATCTTGCGTGGAGCCCCAGATCGAGGGAGATTATCAGTGGTCTTGTATGTCTTCCATTTCCTAATAATTGCTCCCACAGTTGATTTCTTCAAACCAAGCTGCTTACCTATTGCAGATTCAGTCTTCCCAGCCTGGTGCAGGTCTACAATTTTGTTTCTGGTGTCCTTTGACAGCTCTTTGGTCTTGGCCATAGTGGAGTTTGGAGTGTGACTGTGAGGTTGTGGACAGGTGTCTTTTATACTGATAACAAATTCAAACAGGTGCCATTAATACAGGTAATGAGTGGAGGACAGAGGAGCCTCTTAAAGAAGAAGTTACAGGTCTGTGAGAGCCAGAAATCTTGTTTGTTTCTAGGTGACCAAATACTTATTTTCCACCAAAATTTGCAAATAAATTCATAAAAAAAACCTAAAATGTGATTTTCTGGATTTTTTTTTCTCATTTTGTCTGTCATAGTTGAAGTGTACATATGATGAAAATTACAGGCCTCTCTCATCTTTTTAAGTGGGAGAACTTGCACAATTGGTGGCTGACTAAATACTTTTTTGCCCCACTGTACAGTCTCTCTACATGTTATATATAGTCTCTCTACATGTTATATAGTCTCTCTACATGTACAGTAAGTGTCACTAGAGGAGTGTCTGCTATATGACTGAATGTAAATATATTCTCCATGTTCCCATGACCTTGAAGTGACCATTAGAGTCACTTCAAGCATGTTGAAATGTATTGACATGTTGTATTTGACCTGTTCAGAAGGTTATACAGGATATATTCTTGCTGGTCTATGTTTCCATTATGTAATCTAAACATCGCAGGTCCTCACCATTAGAGTCCTGGCTACGTTGCAGCCCAGTGTACCAGCTCCCAGCAGCAGACACTTAGTAGAAACCCCCTGTTCTCTATTTCATCATCTAATTGAATCATCTCAACATCGCAGGTCCTCACCATTAGAGTCCTGGCTACGTTGCAGCCCAGTGTACCAGCTCCCAGTAGCAGACACTTAGTAGAAGTCACTTTGTCCAGATCCAGAGAAGGCACCAGCCTCCAACGCATCAACTTCAGGTTGAGATCCACTGATGACTCAGCCAGTCTGGTGTGTTAGATAAAGTGCGTTAGATAGACACATATAGAGATAGTCTCATGATGTACCCTTGATTGGCTTGGTTTATTGTACCTCTTTGGGTCCATACATTCACTGAGGTTGACCATCCGGGGTCCCATGGCCCCTTTTGGGTTCTTCTCCCATCCTACATTCTTTGGACACGCTGAGGGAACAGAAAGCAAAGACTGTTGATAATGACATACTATTAATTAGAGTATACTATTGATTAGGAGACTGTTGATAAATGACATAGTCGTGGCCAAAAGTTTTGAGAATGACACAAATATTAATTTTCACAAAGTCTGCTGCCTCAGTTTGTATGATGGCAATTTGCACATACTCCAGAATGTTATGAAGAGTGATCAGATGAATTGCAATTAATTGCAAAGTCCCTCTTTGCCATGAAAATGAACTGAATCCCCCAAAAAACATTTCCACTGCATTTCAGCCCTGTCACAAAAGGACAAGCTGACATCATGTCAGTTATTCTCTCTGTTGACGAGGACAAGGCTGGAGATCACTCTGTCATGCTGATTGAGTTCGAATAACAGACTAGAAGCTTCAAAAGGAGGGTGGTGCTTGGAATCATTGTTCTTCCTCTGTCAACCATGGTTACTTGCATGGAAACACGTGCCGTCATAATTGCTTTGCACAAAAAAGGCTTCACAGGTAAGGATATTACTGCCAGTAAGATTGCACCTAAATCAACCATTTATCGGATCATCAAGAACTTCAAGGAGGTCGTTTCAATTGTTGTGAAGAAGGCTTCAGGGCGCCCAAGAAAGTCCAGCAAGCGCCAGGACCGTCTCCTAAAGTTGATTCAGCTATGGGATCGGGGCACCACCAGTACAGAGCTTGCTCAGGAATGGCAGCAGGCAGGTGTGAGTGCATCTGCACGCACAGTGAGGCAAAGACTTTTGGAGGATGGCCTGGTGTCAAGAAGGGCAGCAAAGAAGCCACTTCTCTGCAGGAAAAACATCAGGGACAGACTGATATTCTGCAAAAGGTACAGGGATTGGACTGCTGAGGACTGGGGTAAAGTAATTTTCCGTAATTTTCCTTTCCGATTGTTTGGGGCATCCGGAAAAAGCTTGTCCGGAGAAGACAAGGTGAGCGCTACCATCAGTCCTGTGTCATGCCAACAGTAAAGCCTCCTGAGACCATTCATGTGTGGGGTTGCTTGTCAGCCAAGGGAGTGGACTCACTCACAATTTTGCCTAAGAACACAGCCATGAATAAAGAATGGTACCAACACAGAGAGCAACTTCTCCCAACCATCCAGGAACAGTTTGGTGACGAACAATGCCTTTTCCAGCATGATGGAGCATCTTGCCATAAGGCAAAAGTGATAACTAAGTGGCTCGGGGAACAAAACATCGATATTTTGCGACCATGGCCAGGAAACTCCCCAGACCTTAATCCCATTGACAATTTGTGGTCAATCCTCAAGAGGCGGGTGGACAAACAAAAACCCAGAAATTCTGACAAACTCCAAGCATTTATTTTGCAAGAATGGGCTGCCATCAGTCAGGATGTGGCCCACAAGTTAATTGACAGCATGCCAGGGCAGATTGCAGAGGTCTTGAAAAAGAAGGGTCAACACTGCAAATATTGACTCTTTGCATCAACTTCATGTAATTGTCAATAAAAGCCTTTGACACTTATGAAATGCTTGTAATTATACTTCCGTATTCCACAGTAACATCTGACAAAAATATCTAGACACTGAAGCAGCAAACTTTGTGAAAATTAATATTTGTGTCATTCAAAACTTTTGGCCACGACTGTACAATTTTCTGTAATGTCCTTCTGTCGAGCAGTGAATTTCAAACACAGATTCAACCACAAAGACCAGGGAGGTTTTCCAATGTCTCGCAAAGAAGGGCGCCTATTGGTTGATTAGTCCCCAAAGAAAGCAGATATTGAATATTCCTTTGGGTGAAGTTATTAAATACACTTTGGCTGGTGTATCAATACACCCAGTCACTACAAAGATACAAGTGTCCTCCCTAACTCAGTTGCCGGAGAGGAAGGAAACCGCTCAGGGGTTTAAAACATGAGGCCAATGGTGACTTTAAAACAGAGTTGAATGGCTGTGATAGGATAAAACTGAGGATGGATCAACAACAGGAATGGAGAAGGCATTGTTCGTCACCAAACTGTAAGACTATATAAAGATGGGAATAGGGCACTGTTTGGGATCTTGAGCCGATCAAACCCCACCAAGGGAGAGGTGGTGGTCTCTGCATTAACATTTAAATCCCTCTCCCCCAGTCACCCTCTCCTCCCTCTGCCTCCCCATCCCTCGCTCTCGTCTCTCTCTGTCTCCCCATCCCTCGCTCTCGTCTCCCTCTCCTCATCCCTCACCTCCCTCTTCTCATCCCTCGCTCTCGTCTCCTTCTGTCTCCCCATCCCTCGCTCTCGTCTCCTTCTGTCTCCCCATCCCTTGCTCTCGTCTCCTTCTGTCTCCCCATCCCTCGCTCTCGTCTCCCCATCCCTCGCTCTCGTCTACCCATCCCTCACTCTCGTCTACCCATCCCTCACTCTCGTCTCCCTTTCCCTCGTCTCCCTTTCCCCATCCCTCGTCTCCCTTTCCCCATCCCTCGGTCTCATCTTGGTCTCCCTTTCCCCATCCCTCGGTCTCATCTCGGTCTCCCCATCCCTCCCATCTCCCCATCCCTCGCTCCTGTCCGCCAGATACAAAGGCCAGGCTTTGTGTGTTTTCTCAGCCCCGTGGCGCCGCAGAGCGGGAAACGGTGGGATGTGTGTGTTTACCTGCATTGACAGACAGCTCAGGGATCGGTAGTTTGACCTGGAACACGATGCTGTGCTGAATGTTCCTGCTACCCTGAAGAGTCCTGTCTCTGAAACACATCACCTCCACCACATCTAGCTGGGAGCCCCTGGTACACACACACACACAGAGAGAGAGAGAAATGCTAACACGTAGATATCTCCGTATCATAGTGTTTACATTAGCTTGACACGCTGAACAGGTCAAAACGCCGTGTAGGAACATACCTCATGACTTCACACACACAGCCAAGCTTTATCTAGCTAATATTAACAATAATAGTTATTTACTGACAGCTTAGTCATGCACAGGAAAGGAAGAGAGAGGTGTAGTGGAATATAAAGGCGGATTGGTGCTCATCCCTTCCTGGTACAAGATCACTCACACTGTGCTTGTCAGTATCACTTTATGTAAGCTAGTGTGGGGATTTACCATTTGCTGGTTATGAGAAACAGCAGATTCCAATTTCAAGACTTTATCTAATATTAGCCACATATAACTGACTATAATAACCTGTTAGTTGTAACTACTGGAATATACAGGGGAGGGATGTGATCTATAATAACCTGTTAGTCAGTTATAACTACTGGAATATACAGGGGAGGGATGAGATCTATAATAACCTGTTAGTTATAACTACTGGAATATACAGGGGAGGGATGTGTTCTATAATAACCTGTTAGTTATAACTACTGGAATATACAGGGGAGGGATGTGATCTATAATAACCTGTTAGTTATAACTACTGGAATATACAGGGGAGGGATGTGTTCTATAATAACCTGTTAGTTATAACTACTAGAATATACAGGGGAGGGATGTGATCTATAATAACCTGTTAGTTATAACTACTGGAATATACAGGGGAGGGATGTGTTCTATAATAACCTGTTAGTCAGTTATAACTACTGGAATATACAGGGGAGGGATGTGATCTATAATAACCTGTTAGTTATAACTACTGGAATATACAGGGGAGGGATGTGTTCTATAATAACCTGTTAGTTATAACTACTGGAATATACAGGGGAGGGATGTCATCTATAATAACCTGTTAGTCAGTTATAACTACTGGAATATACAGGGGAGGGATGTGTTCTATAATAACCTGTTAGTCAGTTATAACTACTGGAATATACAGGGGAGGGATGTGATCTATAATAACCTGTTAGTCAGTTATAACTACTAGAATATACAGGGGAGGGATGTGATCTATAATAACCTGTTAGTTATAACTACTGGAATATACAGGGGAGGGATGTGATCTATAATAACCTGTTAGTTATAACTACTGGAATATACAGGGGAGGGATGTGATCTATAATAACCTGTTAGTCAGTTATAACTACTAGAATATACAGGGGAGGGATGTGATCTATAATAACCTGTTAGTTATAACTACTGGAATATACAGAGGAGGGAAGTGTTCTATAATAACCTGTTAGTCAGTTATAACTACTGGAATATACAGGGGAGGGATGTGATCTATAATAACCTGTTAGTTATACCTACTGGAATATACAGAGGAGGGAAGTGATCTATAATAACCTGTTAGTCAGTTATAACTACTGGAATATACAGGGGAGGGATGTGATCTATAATAACCTGTTAGTTATAACTACTAGAATATACAGGGGAGGGATGTGTTCTATAATAACCTGTTAGTCAGTTATAACTACTGGAATATACAGGGGAGGGATGTGCTCTATAATAACCTGTTAGTCAGTTATAACTACTGGAATATACAGGGGAGGGATGTGTTCTATAATAACCTGTTAGTCAGTTATAACTACTGGAATATACAGGGGAGGGATGTGATCTATAATAACCTGTTAGTTATAACTACTGGAATATACAGGGGAGGGATGTGTTCTATAATAACCTGTTAGTCAGTTATAACTACTGGAATATACAGGGGAGGGATGTGTTCTATAATAACCTGTTAGTTATAACTACTGGAATATACAGGGGAGGGATGTGTTCTATAATAACCTGTTAGTCAGTTATAACTACTGGAATATACAGGGGAGGGATGTGTTCTATAATAACCTGTTAGTTATAACTACTGGAATATACAGGGGAGGGATGTGTTCTATAATAACCTGTTAGTCAGTTATAACTACTGGAATATACAGGGGAGGGATGTGATCTATAATAACCTGTTAGTCAGTTATAACTACTGGAATATACAGGGGAGGGATGTGATCTATAATAACCTGTTAGTTATAACTACTGGAATATACTGGGGAGGGATGTGTTCTATAATAACCTGTTAGTCAGTTATAACTACTGGAATATACAGGGGAGGGATGTGATCTATAATAACCTGTTAGTTATAACTACTAGAATATACTGGGGAGGGAGGTGTACTCATCCCATCCCGGTAGTGTGGGATGTGATCGATGATGTTATGTTTGGGACTTCCGTTATTTACCATTTGCTGGCTAGGAGAAACAGCAGATTCCTCAGAGGCCATCCTGGATGCTGGGGCAGAGTGCAGGGGTCATACACACCCACGGTTACCTGCAATGTTAACAAAGCATATTTGACCTAACCTTTAAACCAGGAAGTCTCATTGAGGCCAAAATACCACTTTTCTAAGGGAGACTTCACACAAGAGGATTGTGGATTGTGCCAAGAAACATCAGTGACTTCATAGAGACCTTACCTGAATGAACCAGGAAGTAAAGTGCAAAAGCAGAACATGTAAAAACTCCCACACGCACAGTGTAATGTTTATTGTGCCATTAAATCTAACCACCAATATAGGACATCCTTATCAGCATATTTATATTCCAGTCTTACTCCACAGTGAGCAAAGAGGAGTATGTACAGGTAAATGCATCAGTAAACGAGGGTTCTGGTACCTCTTATGGTGTTGGGGTGTATTTTCCTGGCATGGATTAGGTCTACTCAACCCCTTAGAGGGCAAGGTAAACTAGCCTGGCTACCCACTAGGTCCACTCAATCCCTTAAAGGGCATGGTAAACTAGCCTGGCTACCCACTCAACCCCTTAGCGGGCAAGGTAAACTAACCTGGCTACCCACTCAACCCCTTAGCGGGCATGGTAAACTAGCCTCGCTACCCACTCAACCCCTTAGCGGGCATGGTAAACTAGCCTGGCTACCCACTCAACCCCTTAGCGGGCATGGTAAACTAGCCTGGCTACCCACTCAACCCCTTAGAGGGTAAGGTAAACTAGCCTGGCTACCCACTCAACCCCTTAGAGGGCATGGTAAACTAGCCTGGCTACCCACTAGGTCTACTCAACCCCTTAGAGGGCATGGTAAACTAGCCTGGCTACCTACTCAACCCCTTAGAGGGCATGGTAAACTAGCCTGGCTACCCACTAGGTCTACTCAACCCCTTAGAGGGCATGGTAAACTAGCCTGGCTACCCACTCAACCCCTTAAAGAGCATGGTAAACTAGCCTTTCTACCCACTCAACCCCTTAAAGGGCATGGTAAACTAGCCTGGCTACCCAACAATATGGGCCATTCTGATCACCATAACTCTTTGTCCCCAACGCCACTACTGACCTTGTTGAGATCAGTGTTGAAGCTGTCCCAGTCTCGTAGCTGGGCCACCTGGACAGCATCCTCTGTGTACTTGATCAGGAAGTAAGGAACAGCTGAGATCCCTGTTTCACTGCACAGACTGTCATAGGCTGCCTGTAAGGCTGAGGTCTGGAGGGAAGAGACAGGGTATAGATCAACACAACCTCAACCTAACATCCTATCATCCTCAACCTAACCTTCAGTTCACCCCATGCTGTCTGTATAGGAGACATCCAGCCCTCAACCTAGGGCTGTGGCGGTCACAAAACTTCATCAGCCGGTGATTGTCAAGCAAATAACTGTCGGGGGAAGACAGACACATCGGGGAGGTAGCTGCGCGCGTCCTTATCCAATTCCGAGGTGCATATTGAAGATATTGGAAGAACTGTCCACATTTACTTTTCATCAGCCAACAAGATGAGTAGGCTTAACGAACAGCAAAAACACTAGTCTGTCAATCTACTATCCCCCATAGTACAACAGCTGACCTATTCTATTCTGTGCGAGAAATACATATTCCAAACATAGTCTGGGACAGTTGTTAGATGCGATAGATCCCAAATTAATACAACCACTAGCATCAAAAAAAACTACGCAATGTGGCTGACACAACAGATCAGAACGTTTAGCTTAAAATGTTAATAAACTATTAGGTTATTTCTTCACATTCTAAGCCCTGCTTAAATTAGGAAAGTTTAGAAATAAATATGTTAGGCCTAGCCTATAGAAAGCTGATGGGGATCCTCCTCTTTTTAATAGAGGCCATCACTCTGTTTTCTCCCTCAATTACATAGCCTATAGAAATGTTGCTCAACATGATCTCATGGGCTCTCATGAAGTGTTTGATTAGATGTTCCATTACATTTACATCGATGTCAGAGTGATTAGAGGGACAATAGAGTGCTGAGTACCAGGCAGTTAGCAAGTTTGGTAGGCTACTAATGACCATCAGCAGCATCAGAGCTTGGAGAAGCCTAGTTATCGTGACTAAAGGGTCACATAGAATTTGACTGCTTTCATGACTCGTGACCGCCGGTGTGGCCGTAATACGGTCACCACAACATCCCTACCTCAACCTAACCTACATTTCACCCCAGACTGTCTGTATAGTCTTTCCTAGGATTGCAAGATTCCTGTAACTTTCCCAAAATGTCCTAGGTTTTCCATAAATTCTGTTTTCCTCCTTATTCCTTCCTATCATTTATAAGTCCGGGGAAGTAAAATAACATGAGCTGACGCACACCCAGAATAATAGTTTGTGTGGAGGTGCTGACTAATGGCGAATAAACTATAAACTATCAAAATAAAGTAGCACACTCCATGTGTAATCTCCTGATGTGAAGGCACAGTGATGCCGAAACGTTGGTAAATACCCATTCAATTGTTGGGAGATTACACACGGAGTGTGCGACTTTCTTTATTTTGAGAGTTTATAGTTCGGGGAAGTAACCAGAATTTTACAACCCTAGTCCCAGTCCTTCCCCACATATGTGACAGTCATGTTGGTAACCTGGTTCACCCCAGACTGACTCTGTATTCCCCTACTATCTGTGTTCTATGTTTGACTTTTACAGTCGTAAAGTTGACTCCCCAGAACATTCCAGATTATTGTGGGTCAGAGGCAGGTGAAAAGCAGAGATCCTGTTCACACACACCCACGCAAACACACATACTCTAGTGATGCTCTGGTTGACTCACACACACCCACAACACAACACTCAGTAACCTACTTTAGTGTGGTCCAATGTACATCCTCTAATCTATGCATAAACTGTGAGTACCTGTTTAGAAGAGAAGACTTGTTCTAACGTAGCCGGCTCCTTGAGGATCTTAATTCCCTCAGAGAAACAGAGAGCTGGGAAACAGAACCAGTAGTAGAAGTGGTACTTCTTCAGGTCCTGGCAGAGAGAGAGAGACAGACCAAGAGAGACAGAAAGAGAGAGCGAGAGAGAGAAAGAAAGAGAGAGACAGACCAAGAGAGACAAAGACAGAAAGAGAGAGAGACAGAAAGAGAGAGAGAGAAAGAGAGAGAGAGACAGAAAGAGAGAGAGAGAGAAAGAACACTTAAATGCAGTGAACAGAACCCATCGTAAAAGTAATGAAACTATATTATAAACTTATACAGAACCATGTTTTACGCACTGCATAAGTCAGCAAAAGGAATTTGCAGAGGAGGGATGGGTCCTTGAGAGCATCACCGGACTGTATGGAATCCCAAATCTGGCAAAGACAAGAAAGGGAACTGAAACATGAGATATTTCCTGACTACATAAGAAGCTAACATATTAAACACAATTACAAGATGGCCTCATGTCGTAAGAATATATGTCAATGGCCTATGCTCCCTGAGGAGCGATGTTTATATATAGATAAGTGGGTCTTACCATAGACAGCTGTAGTGTATTTCTACGTACGTAATATATGTTTACATGTCTATCAATGGGCCTTACCTCCGTGGCCTGTTTTTCCAGTAGTGCTTTTTTGTCTGAGGTCTTGAAGGCCTCCAGTGTGTTGGTGTTGTACAGGGTCCCTGTGACGGGACAGCAGCGGGCTGGGCTGGGGCCATCCCTACACAATGGATCAGGAGCAACATGATGAACACATGTCTATTTCACTTTGTGTATCTCACATTCCATATCCCATTTGTTAGACCTCACTAGAGAGATAGAAGACATACTGTACCAGTCAAAGTCAAGGCTACCCTGGGACGGCAGGGTAGCCTAGTGGTTAGAGAATTGGACTAGTAATCGAAAGGTTGCCAGTTCAAATCCCCGAGCTGACAAGGTACAAATCTGTCGTTCTGCCCCTGAACAAAGGCCGTCATTGAAAATAAGAATTTGTTCTTAACTGACTTTCCTTTTTAAATAAAGGTAAAATAAAAAGTGAGCGATGTCTATAATCTTAGGGGGGAAAAAAACGTTGCCATGTAGACCCGAAAAGGGAATTTCGGGTGTCCCCAATAGGAGAACCCTTTGAAGAACCCCTTTTGGTTCCAGGTAGAACCCTTTCAACAGAGGGTTCTATCTGGAATCAAAAAGGGTTCTCCTATTGGGAGAGCCAAATAACCCTTTTTTCCTATGTGTGTAGCTCTAATACTTACGCCTCAAATGCACTAAACTCCAAAGTCAGGCGAGTAGGGAGGCCGACCGGATCCCCTAGTTCAAAGACAATAGACACAAATCACAGGTATCAAAAACGATACTTTTTGCAAACCCACACAATTGTGTCTCACAAGTAGTCTCCATTTCACTTAGCTATCAACATTGAACATGGCTGAACCAAGGCAAGACAGTCACACAAAGCCAGGTTTGTTAGGCCACTAAAATGTAAATGTATAGGTAGGTAGCCTATAGGTATAAAGTCACCATTGTAGTAGTATGTACCCTTGGATATTATTTTGCAATTCTTTTTTTACTAGTATGAAAATATATAATATTACATAATACTATGTATATCTCTCTCCATTTTACACGTGACAGCTGTCAACATTGAAGAACCGAGTCCAGAGAGAGACAGTCACCCAATTGTCCAGGAATGTTCCTCATTGTTTCATTCCTCACCATTGTAGTAGTAGCCTTTGATATTCTTGGGACTGTCATCCAGACGGTAGTCGTTGAGTTTCTTCTGAGTGAGCTGGTGCCAGAAGCCTGCCTCTAAGGCACTGGAGAAGGGAGCAAACTGCAGCTTCTGATCTGCACTGTCTTTGTCTACGGGCACAGAAGCCATCTCTATCACCGCTCCTGTTCCTTGATGCTCAGATACAATCTATATAAAGACATGAGAGAGGGGGGGGGAATAAGAGGGGGGGGGGAATAAGAGATGAGAGGGGGGGGTCGAGAGATGAGAGGAGAGGGGGGATAAGAGATGAGATGAGGGGGTGGGGGGGAATGAGAGATGAGAGATGATTGGAGAAGAGGAGAAATTAAAATAAGAGGAAAAGGGAGAGAAGAGAGAAGAAAGCAGAGAGAAGTAAAGTTGTTCATGACAGGAAGCAATTTAAGGAACTGATATAGCTACTTTACATGATTTTTAGCACGTTGATTAACATGTCGATTAACAACTGGACTCCATTAAGGGTCATCTCCTACAAAAGTTTCCCAACTATTATTTACTGGAGATGTTGGAGTGTATAGCTAGTTAAACATGTTAATACGGTATTGTTGTGTGACTCTGGGTGTGCTGGCAGAGTGAGAAAAGGAACTTTTCAATAGTGTTGTTAGGGAGTTGTCCCTAGCTAGCTAACTGTCATGTGGCAACACTATTCAATTCACAACTTATACGTCTATTCTACACAGTCAGACACACACACACACACACACACACACACACACACACACACACACACACACACACGAGATCTGGCAGCTTGTATACTCAGCTGCCGGGGAGACAGAAGATATAATACAATCAGATAATTCATGTTTCAATAACATGATTACAGCAGCCAGCTGTGGTTTCCTGCATGGCTAGTCTACATGACAACAGCTAGCTAGCTACCGACAGCACTAGAGCAGTCATGCTGTTCCACGGTGGAGTCGATTACAAGGCTCCTGTCATGCACATAAACACGACAAGTTTAACTGAGCCAAAGGATATGTCACTTAGCTACATACAGCTGTTGAGCACTGAGAGAAGTGCGTTAACATTCTATTTGTTTTACCCGTGATACACTTACCCAAATACACCTCGCTTCCTTATTCAGATCATGTGATCTGTCGTTGCCGCAATGCACTGTGGGTATGTGCACAATGTTGTTGCTAGTTAGCCGTTCGCTAACAGTTGCTACAATTGTCTCTTTCTGTTGATTGGTATGTAGCTAAGTAAATTAGGACTCAATCTTTTACTGGCTACAACTTGTCAGTTTGGGTTGCTTTGTGGGGGGGGACAAAATCGCCGATGCCAACTTGGTAAATCTAACGTTAGCGAACTTAGCTAGCTGTCTGTGCTAAATAGCTAGCTAACTGTAAAATAAATTCCAGTTGTAAGTTATGGCGCAAGTACCATAGAGTAAAAAACGAAAAACCAAAACATGAACATGAAACCGCAAACAATGAGACAAGAAAAAACGGACAGAAACTTGTACGCTCCACTCCTCATCTCGACGTTACTAATTTTCTGCCCGGATGAGCCAATAAAACTATAAATGTATTTTTTTTGCTAGTTAGCAATGATGCCAAGTTAACAACCCAGCTAATTAACTAATTAATGAACAAAAAAAGCCCCAGGAAGTAAGTTGACGGATAGTCCTTCAAACAGGCCAAAAAGAGGGGACATAGTCGCATGTGTCTTCTGTAGAAAAGCATGCTCTAGAAGTCATGTCAAATGAGGATTTTCGTGTTGAGCCACATTCCATGCACTCAACTTCATTGGTTATTTAATTGGTTGAGTTAAACCAACCAGCTAGACTGGTACTACACAGGCAGTTCTTCCATGCAGCACCAACCCAATTTCCCACAGCCCACTTTAGCTTCTAATCATTTCCCAATGATCCTAATCAATATAGTATTGACTTCACTGTAACATGTAAAGATAAACTAGCTATATTCCATTGGGTCCATATACAAAGTAGATGCATGTGTATTTCTGTGTCCAATTTCATGCCACCACTTATGTGCATAGAAGTTAGATGGACAAGCGCCAATGGACATCAGTAGGAGCTCCTGACCTGTCTCTAGCTGAATGTCCCTAACCGTTGTTTACAGTTCTGAACAGTGGATAGGTATAAACAGTGTAGTAGTGGAGCTTCCACCAAATAGCCAACACCTTACAGATCAGCTCACCGTGAAGGGTTAGGCGGTGAATTGGGACAGTTTGTGAGTCATGTGTTTTGGTTCCACTGGGGAGAGGAATAGCTGATTCCAATACACTAGAAAATCGTTGTAAATGTCTGGATGTTTGTCAGTATAGCCTTCGGAGGTAATTCTCTGTAGTCCAGCTATTCACATATTTGGCCATCAGTCTTTTTAATCCCCAATAATGTATTTACCCAGATTATTAAGGCCAAAGTGAAAATAACTATAATTATGGTGGCTTGCATGACCTCAACTCAGGATGTGGCCAACATATTATTTACAGATATTGACATTTTGTCTACATAGAGAGTGAGCTATGAGTAAATGTATTTAGTAAATGTTAAAAAGCTTTTTTTTATAGTAGAATGTAAACATATCATGTTGTCTGTTTACCACAGTGTGAGCTCTGAGTTACAGCAGTAAGGTTTAGTGTACACTAGCGCCCCCTCAAATCAAGACAAACCACTGAAATACTTTGAGATGTATGTCTTTTTGTATAAATATTTTTGGTAAGGGAAGTACAGTATAACAGTTTGCAAAGTTGCATAGGCTACTCATCCATAACAAACCACACCAGTTCAGATACTTTTATTGGAAATTACAGACACGAATTACTAAAATAAATGTTAAAAGTCAGACAAGACTCCATGAAGACTGGAATGCATGGTTGGTTGCGGTTTGAGATAAGACACATTTCCGTTTTCACCAAAAAAATTGACAATTAAGGTTTGAACTTGAACCAGATTGTATTGAAAGCGTCTCTGTGCCGCCTTCTGCAGAGTTATTGAAATTAATAATCAATAAATACAGAAATGCAATGCTTTCTGTTATTTCACAATGACACGTGGCACTTATTGTTGAGTGAGAAGGATGATGTTATGGTTTGGGATTGATACAGAAATATTTAGGCCTACAATAAATAAGCATTATATTTACAAAACGATGCAAAGTTAAAAGGTACCAAATTGAAGTTACTCAAACCATGCAAGCACATCTAAGTTAAAGCAGCATCAAAAAAACATAACTTTAAAGGGCTACCTGCCAATCAAGGCACTGTTCATGAAAACCTTTTCATCACAAATGAATGTGTACAATCTTTTTGAACACCCTTCTGAAATTCTCATTGCAGAGGGGGTATATGATTGGGTTCAAAGTAGAGTTCATATACCCGAGCCATATCGTGAACATATGTAGGTCGTGATGTACACAGGTCTGGCAGAAAGCCATGACCATAAAGACGATGAAGTAGGGGATCCAGCACATCATGAACCCAGCTATAATACAGCCCAGCTGCTTGGCTGCTTTGTGCTCCTTATGGACCTGAAGGCTCTGGATACGCTGCCTGGACTGGGCGCAGAACTTCTGCCAGGTCTGCTTCAGAGTCACAGCGTTGGCTGCAGCGTCCGGGTTGGCACCATCTTCAGGCTCTGAGTCCTCCTGGGGCCATGGTGACGGGGGTGAATTCAGAGACTGGGTGAAATCGTTGTACAACATGGTGGTGTATCTCTGCACGTCAGCTATCTGGGTTATCTCGCAGACGCCAGCCACAGTGTTTAGCGGCACGGCTATGTCGCTCACGGATACGTACAGTTCCTGCGCGTTGTTGTCGTCGGAGTGTGTGAAGCTGAGAGGTACCGTTGACAGGTTCAAAGGGGTCTCTGAGTCTGAATCCTTCTCCTGAAAAGACAAAGAGCTGCTCTTTCTTTTGTCCTTTACAGTCGTCCTCAGATGTTTTGTCATTCTGAGCAGTGAATGACTGGAGTGAGAGTCTTTCCCAGACTTGGGTTCCCTGGATGCGTTGGTCTCAGCTGTATCTGTTGAGTTGTACAGCTGGTCTAAAGTGTACTGATCAAAGTCACAGTCGCTTCCCTTCTTTTCCTCGTTAGAACACTCGCAGGGTCTATTTCCTGTTTGGACTTTGTGTCCTGTACGGTTTCCCGCCATAGAATCTGTAGGATTGATAATCTTTTCCCTCTCTCTGAAGTGCTTCCTCACAGCCATGTAGATGCGCGAGTAGAAACACAGCATCAACAGAGATGGAAGGTGGAAGTTAAACACTGAAGTTAAAACCTTAAACCACGTAACAAACCGGAAATCAGTGTCACACTTATTCTCCATTTCCGGCTTAAGATCGACAGTAGTAAACGACCTCCACCCTAGAATAGGAATAATCCACATCGTAGACAACAGCCAGGCCCCTGAGATCATAACGCTAGCTCTCCTTCTGGTTCGGTACTTCAGGTACCTCAGCGGCTCGTGAACGGACCGATACCGATCCAGACATAGTATAAACAGACTAAAGATGGAGGCTGTGCTGGCTACATAATCCATGATGAGCCAGAACTGACAGACGACCCTCCCCAGCCTCCACTCGTCCTCCAGCAGATATACCAGGTTGAGGGGCATGACGGTGGCCCCGACGATGAGATCCGCCACGGAGAGGCTGACGATGTAGAGGTTGCCCACCGTGTGGAGGGTCCGCTCCTTCTTCACAGCGTAGAGTACCAGGATGTTCATGACAACGGTGAGCAGCGACAGGAAGCCCAGGAAGACACCTAGAGTAGATAGGATAGATTTTATTTTATTTTACCAGGTAGGCTAGTTGAGAACAAGTTCTCATTTACAACTGCGACCTGGCCAAGATAAAGCAAAGCAGTGCGACACAAACAACAACACAGACTTACACATGGAATAAACAAACGTACAGTCAATAACACAATAGGAAAAAGTCTATATACAAATGTGTGCAAATGGCGTGAGGAGGTAAGGCAATAAATAGGCCGTATAGTAGCGAAGTAATTACAATTTAGCAAATTAACACTGGAGGGATAGATGAGCATAGAGATACTTTATTGTCAATTGCTTAGAACCAAATTGTGGCTTTCTCAACACACACACACACACACACACACACCTAGTAGGGTGTTGTGGAAGCTGTTGTGATGCTCGGCGGGTATGGTTGAGTTGGATGGTGACTGTTGGGTCTCATGGTATGGTTCTCTCAAGGTGCTGTTGAAGAAAAGAAAAACACTCCCATTGCTCCAACATTTAATAATACACCAATGGGTTTGACAGCTATGACAACAAACACTGCGGTGTACAAAACATTAAGAACACCTGCTCTTTCCATTACAGACTGACCAGGTCACTTGTTAAATTCACCTCAATTGGTGTAGATGAAGGGGAGGAGACAAGTTAAAGAAGGATTTTTAAGCCTTGAGACAAATGAGACTTGGATTGTGTATGTTTGCCATTCAGAGGGTGAATAGGCAAGACAACATATTTAAGTGCCTTTGAACGGGGTATGGTAGTAGGTGCCAGGCGTACCGGTTTGTGTCAAGAACTGCAACGCTGCTGGGGTTTTTCACGCTCAACGGTTTCCCGTGTGTTTCAAGAATGGCCCACCACCCAAAGGACATCCAGCCAACTTGACAACAGTGGGAGGCATTGCAGTCAACATGGACCAGCATCCCTGTGGAACGCTTGACAACTTGTAGAGTCCATGTAGGGGTGAGAGGTGTCCTTCATGTTTTGTACACTCTGTGTAGAATTTCATTAGACACACAAAGTGGTGGCTGCAGTACCTGTCTGTGGTGAAGACATCAGGTGTAGACTGAATAGAATCCATCATGGTGCTCCTCTCTAGATAACTTCTTTATCTAAGTATACATTTTTGTGAAGAATCGGTGATCTGTAGGATGTGCATATCACCCCTCCTCCTCTTCATCCTCTCTTGATCCCTTCACATGATGTCAGAAGTGTTGGAAACATCAGGAGTAATCACAGCAATCTGTATCCATGTATCCTCCCTGATTCAATACCCCCATCGGCCAGTACTGTATCCTCCCTGATTCAATACCCTCATCAGCCAATACTGTATCCTCCCTGATTCAATACCCCCCATCAGCCAGTACTGTATCCTCCCTGATTCAATACCCTCATCAGCCAATACTGTATCATCCCTGATTCAATACCCCCCATCAGCCAGTACTGTATCCTCCCTGAGTCAATACCCTCATCAGCCAGTACCGTATCCTCCCTGATTCAATACCCTCATCGGCCAGTACTCTATCCTCCCTGATTCAATACCCTCATCGGCCAGTACTGTATCCTCCCTGATTCAATACCCCCATCGGCCAGTACTGTATCCTCCCTGATTCCGAGAATCTTGCAACCAGGATGCAACCCTAGCTCCAACCTGGAAGCAACCAGGATGCAACCCTAGCTCCAACCAGGAAGCAACCCTATCTCCAACCAGGATGCAACCCTAGCTCCAACCAGGAAGCAACCAGGATGCAACCCTAGCTCCAACCAGGAAGCAACCCTAGCTCCAACCAGGAAGCAACCCTATCTCCAACCAGGAAGCAACCCTAGCTCCAACCAGGAAGCAACCCTAGCTCCAACCAGGAAGCAACCCTATCTCCAACCAGGAAGCAACCCTATCTCCAACCAGGAAGCAACCCTAGCTCCAACCAGGAAGCAACCAGGATACAACCCTAGCTCCAACCAGGAAGCAACCAGGATACAACCCTAGCTCCAACCAGTAAGCAACCCTAGCTCCAACCAGGAAGCAACCCTATCTCCAACCAGGAAGCAACCCTAGCTCCAACCAGGATACAACCCTATCTCCAACCAGGATGCAACCCTAGCTCCAACCAGGAAGCAACCAGGATGCAACCCTAGCTCCAACATGACCTCTCACTGAACCCACAACACTTTATTGACCTCATAATAAAGGGTTTGAGTCCTAGTCAGCGCTATCATACTGATACAGAATATGTCCCAAATGGCACCCTATTCCCTTGTGCACTCATTTCGGCCAGGGCCCCTGGTCTAAAGTAGTGCACTATATAGGGAATAGGGTGCCATTTTGGACACAGATATTATCTTTGTGAAATACAGCTGAAAAGCTATGCTGCCAGTGAAGTTTTGTAGAACTGCTGTTCAGACTGTATGAGTACAAAGACAGTAAATCAATTGGTAAAATGCATAAAATGTTGATGACGGTAGTATGATCAGCTAAAGGAAATATACTGTACATTTAACATACATTTTTTGTTGATATTTTTATGTTTACATTTTGAAAGTGCTCATATTTAGACGACCAAAAATGTCCAAATTGTTGTTTCAGTCTGTGGTCGCAGGACCTTTTAAGAACAATTAAGATAAGAGGGTATAGGAGGCTTTTAAAATAACTAAAAAGCTTTTCTGACAATGGTACCAGCTTTTTATTTCTGTCTAGTTCAGTGACTAACAATAAGCATAGACAAAACCTATTAAAGAACACATCAGTTGATCGTTTATTTAACTAGGCAAGTCAGTTAATAAGAACGAATTCGTATTTACAATGACGGCCTACCCCGGCAACGCTGGGCCAACTGTGCGTCGCCCTGCGGGACTCCCAATCACGGGCTGATGTGATTATAGCCTGGATTCGAACCAGGGACTGTAGCAACACCTCTTGCACTGAGATGCAGTGCCTTAGACCGCTGCACTACTCGGGAGCCATTTCACATTTTTGGTATGATGAATCACACGGCAAGCAACTCAAGGTTATACTATCTGATTCATAACCATCTGTTAAGAAAACTATAAGCTACCTGTTTGTGTTGGGAACCTTTTTCACCCGTGTGTGTTTACACAGAGATCCCAACATGTATACATGGAAACCAGCCATTAAGTAAATATTTCGTTTTCGGGGGGGGGTTTTCTAACAAATTGCATCGTCGATACTTTACCAACCTTAACCCAACACCTAGCGACCTCATCAAGAAGTTCGGACCTGGAGTCCAGGTCAGGCTACCCTCCCAAATTTGCTACAATAGTTGGTGGTTTTCTGACCAAAAGAGCACAACAACATTCAACAGTCTGTTGCTCAGTAGCCTAATTATTCAGAGGCAATTACCCAGATAGCACATTTGGGTCCTTGGAACTTGTGGGAACGTACGTTTTTGGCTTCCCATTGGTTCTGGGAACAAAGCATACGTTTCCTGACCAGTAAAATTGAATGTTTTTTTAAAAATGTTCTGAGAATGGAAGTGAACATTTTGCCTGTTATGGGAACAATAATTTAAGTTGCAGGGGGGTTCTGAGAATATTTCACTATGGTTCCAGGGGAGTTCTGAGAACGTTTTAATATGGTTCCAGGGAGGTTCTGAGAACGTTTTACTATGGTTCCAGGGAGGTTCTGAGAACATTTTAATATGGTTCCAGGTAGGTTCTCAGAACGGTTTACTATGGTTCCAGGGAGGTTCTGAGAACATTTTACTATGGTTCCAGGGGGGTTCTGAGAACATTTTACTATGGTTCCAGGGCGGTTCTGAAAACGTTTTACTATGGTTCCCTGAAAGTTTTCCTGGAGGTTTTATTAACATTCTGATAACAGAAACAAGGTTTTTGAATAACTTCCTTAAAAAACTTTCACTGAATGTTTCAATAAGGATTTGAATATCACTGCTAGGTTAGGTGAAAGATAGGACACATAGAAATATATGTGTTTTGTCATTAATCATACGTACACATTTATTTTTTGTTGTGGCACAGCGTCAGTGAGATTTAAACCTATGATCTTCGATTCTCTAGCCATGGAATTAGTCCACTGCGCCACTAGGATGGAGCTAGAATGACATGTATCTTTTGTTTTTGTTTTACAAAGCTGTTAATTTTAGTCTATTCAAACGGACACCATTTTAACAGAAACAACCACTCAATAAGATTGAGATCAGGTGTGGGCAATTAGTGGTTGTGGCCAACACTCCTGAACACAGATGAGACCGGAATGTGTGTATTTCAATAACACTCTTAAAAACGTTTTTTTTTAAAAACATTACTAACGTTTTCTGAACGTACTGAGAACATTATTTTAAATAGAACCACGAGGGAACCTGGTAGAATCATTATGCCAAAGTATTGGAATTCCCACAGGAGAACGTTGTTTCTTAACGTTCTCTGAACGTTTTGAGAACAATCCCAATGTCAAACCAGTTGGAGAACATTCCTAGAACTATGAACACATTTTTTGGAAAACTTAACCCTGTTTGAACTTATGGGAAACGTTCTGTTAGAGTAATGAAATGCCAAGAAAGTAACGTTATTTTGTAAAGTTCCTTAAATGTACCAAAGCCAAGCAACTATTCTGCACCATTTCCAGAACGTTGTGGGAAGGTTGTATGCAAAATAACCATATGAAAACCACACTCTCACCATGCTCTAAGAACCATATTGTTCTCAGAATGTGTGTTAGCTGGGTATAATATGATTTTAAAAAACCATGAAATTAAAGGTATTCGATCATGCTTATGATAGTAGCCTATTTCCTAAGCAATTACATGTTGTGAATTTTCATTATTTATTACCAGGAATCCCAAACTGTTCAAATACCACCTGTGGAATACACAAAAGAGCAGCATGATCCACTGACAGGTATCGCAAACTTTTAACTTTTTCTTTCATTTTGTATTACTTACATTGTTGTAGTCTTGTTTTATGTTAAATTGGCATACATTATGAGGGTATTGAATAAAAAAAAAACATGTAAGTGTTTAAATAATGTTTTACTCACCTCAAAGTTGAAAAATCTAGAATTAAATTTGAAACCTTTTGATTTGTAAAATATGGCGGTTGACTCGTTTTCCCAGCAGCAGCAGGCAGTGTGTGTGAGAACATCGCGCGTTGCGGACGGACGCACGCAGTCACCCACCCACCTTCTTTATCTCGACTCAGAGAGCAGGGCGCATTCAAGGTCTACACTCTACTTACGTTTTATTAGATTATTGCTGTTGGTTTAGCAGGACCAGAGCTATAGTCTACTGTTGGTTTAGCAGGACCAGAGCTATAGTCTACTGTTGGTTTAGCAGGACCAGAGCTATAGTCTACTGTTGGTTTAGCAGGACCAGAGCTATAGCCTACTGTTGGTTTAGCAGGACCAGAGCTATAGTCTACTGTTGGTTTAGCAGGACCAGAGCTATAGTCTACTGTTGGTTTAGCAGGACCAGAGCTATAGTCTACTGTTGGTTTAGCAGGACCAGAGCTATAGTCTACTGTTGGTTTAGCAGGACCAGAGCTATAGTCTACTGTTGGTTTAGCAGGACCATATGTTTCTCAACTGCTTTCCACCTTGTGTCAATAACTAGCAGATGCTCTTATCCAGAGAGACTTACATTCATCTACAGATAGCTAGGTGGGACAACCACATATCACAGTCATAGTCAGTACATTCATCTTCAGATAGCTGGGTGGGACAACCACATATCACAGTCATAGTCAGTACATTCATCTTCAGATAGCTAGGTGAGACAACCACATATCACAGTCATAGCCAGTACATTCATCTTCAGATAGCTAGGTGAGACAACCACATATCACAGTCATAGTCAGTACATTCATCTTCAGATAGCTAGGTGAGACAACCACATATCACAGTCATAGTCAGTACATTCATCTTCAGATAGCTAGGTGGGACAACCACATATCACAGTCATAGTCAGTACATTCATCTTCAGATAGCTAGGTGGGACAACCACATATCACAGTCATAGTCAGTACATTCATCTTCAGATAGCTAGGTGGGACAACCAGTCATAGTCAGTACATCCATCTTCAGATAGCTAGGTGGGACAACCACATATCACAGTCATAGTCAGTACATTCATCTTCAGATAGCTAGGTGGGACAACCACATATCACAGTCATAGTCAGTACATTCATCTTCAGATAGCTAGGTGAGACAACCACATATCACAGTCATAGTCAGTACATTCTTCTTCAGATAGCTAGGTGAGACAACCACATATCACAGTCATAGTCAGTACATTCATCTTCCGATAGCTGGGTGGGACAACCACATATCACAGTCATAGTCAGTACATTCATCTTCAGATAGCTAGGTGGGACAACCAGTCATAGTCAGTACATCCATCTTCAGATAGCTAGGTGGGACAACCACATATCACAGTCATAGTCAGTACATTCATCTTCAGATAGCTAGGTGGGACAACCAGTCATAGTCAGTACATTCATCTTCAGATAGCTAGGTGAGACAACCACATATCACAGTCATAGTCAGTACATTCATCTTCAGATAGCTAGGTGGGACAACCACATATCACATATCATAGTCAGTACATTCATCTCCAGATAGCTAGGTGGGACAACCACATATCACAGTCATAGTCAGTACATTCATCTCCAGATAGCTAGGTGGGACAACCACATATCACAGTCATAGTCAGTACATTCATCTACAGATAGCTAGGTGGGACAACCACATATCACAGTCAGTACATTCATCTTCAGATAGCTAGGTGAGACAACCACATATCACAGTCATAGTCAGTACATTCATCTACAGATAGCTAGGTGGGACAACCACATATCACAGTCATAGTCAGTTCATTCATCTTCAGATAGCTAGGTGAGACAACCATATATCACAGTCATAGTCAGTACATTCATCTACAGATAGCTAGGTGGGACAACCACATATCACAGTCATAGTCAGTACATTCATCTTCAGATAGCTAGGTGGGACAACCACATATCACAGTCATAGTCAGTACATTCATCTACAGATAGCTAGGTGGGACAACCACATATCACAGTCATAGTCAGTACATTCATCTTCAGATAGCTAGGTGGGACAACCAGTCATAGTCAGTACATCCATCTTCAGATAGCTAGGTGGGACAACCACATATCACAGTCATAGTCAGTACATTCATCTTCAGATAGCTAGGTGGGACAACCACATATCACAGTCATAGTCAGTACATTCATCTTCAGATAGCTAGGTGGGACAACCACATATCACAGTCATAGTCAGTACATTCATCTTCAGGTAGCTAGGTGGGACAACCACATATCACAGTCATAGTCAGTACATTCATCTTCAGATAGCTAGGTGGGACAACCACATATCATAGTCAGTACATTCATCTTCAGATAGCTAGGTGAGACAACCACATATCACAGTCATAGTCAGTACATTCATCTTCAGATAGCTAGGTGGGACAACCACATATCACAGTCATAGTCAGTACATTCATCTTCAGATAGCTAGGTGGGACAACCACATATCACAGTCATAGTCAGTACATTCATCTTCAGATAGCTAGGTGAGACAACCACATATCACAGTCATAGTCAGTACATTCATCTTCAGATAGCTAGGTGAGACAACTACATATCACAGTCATAGTCAGTACATTCATCTTCAGATAGCTAGGTGAGACAACCACATATCACAGTCATAGTCAGTACATTCATCTTCAGATAGCTAGGTGAGACCACCACATATCACAGTCATAGTCAGTACATTCATCTTCAGATAGCTAGGTGGGACAACTACATATCACAGTCATAGTCAGTACATTCATCTTCAGATAGCTAGGTGAGACCACCACATATCACAGTCATAGTCAGTACATTCATCTTCAGATAGCTAGGTGAGACAACCACATATCACAGTCATAGTCAGTACATCCATCTTCAGATAGCTAGGTGAGACAACCACATATCACAGTCATAGTCAGTACATTCATCTACAGATAGCTAGGTGGGACAACCACATATCACAGTCATAGTCAGTACATTCATCTTCAGATAGCTAGGTGAGACAACCACATATCACAGTCATAGTCAGTACATTCATCTTCAGATAGCTAGCTGGGACAACCACATATCACAGTCATAGTCAGTACATTCATCTTCAGATAGCTAGGTGAGACAACCACATATCACAGTCATAGTCAGTACATTCATCTTCAGATAGCTAGGTGGGACAACCACATATCACAGTCATAGTCAGTACATTCATCTTCAGATAGCTAGGTGGGACAACCACATATCACAGTCATAGTCAGTACATTCATCTTCAGATAGCTAGGTGAGACAACCACATATCACAGTCATAGTCAGTACATTCATCTTCAGATAGCTAGGTGGGACAACCACATATCACAGTCATAGTCAGTACATTCATCTTCAGATAGCTAGGTGAGACAACCACATATCACAGTCATAGTCAGTACATTCATCTTCAGATAGCTAGGTGGGACAACCACATATCACAGTCATAGTCAGTACATTCATCTTCAGATAGCTAGGTGGGACAACCACATATCACAGTCATAGTCAGTACATTCATCTTCAGATAGCTGGGTGAGACAACCACATATCACAGTCATAGTCAGTACATTCATCTTCAGATAGCTAGGTGGGACAACCACATATCACAGTCATAGTCAGTACATTCATCTTCAGATAGCTGGGTGAGACAACCACATATCACAGTCATAGTCCGTACATTCATCTTCAGATAGCTAGGTGAGACAACCACATATCACAGTCATAGTCAGTACATTCATCTACAGATAGCTAGGTGAGACAACCACATATCACAGTCATAGTCAGTACATTCATCTTCAGATAGCTAGGTGAGACAACCACATATCACAGTCATAGTCAGTACATCCATCTTCAGATAGCTAGGTGAGACAACCACATATCACAGTCATAGTCAGTACATTCATCTTCAGATAGCTAGGTGGGACAACCACATTATCACAGTCATAGTCAGTACATCCATCTTCAGATAGCTAGGTGGGACAACCACATTATCACAGTCATAGTCAGTACATTCATCTTCAGATAGCTAGGTGGGACAACCACATATCACAGTCATAGTCAGTACATTAATCTCCAGATAGCTAGGCGGGACAACCACATATCACAGTCATAGTCAGTACATTCATCTACAGATAGCTAGGTGGGACAACCACATATCACAGTCATAGTCAGTACATTCATCTTCAGATAGCTAGGTGGGACAACCACATATCACAGTCATAGTCAGTACATTCATCTTCAGATAGCTAGGTGAGACAACCACATATCACAGTCATAGTCAGTACATTCATCTACAGATAGCTAGGTGGGACAACCACATATCACAGTCATAGTCAGTACATTCATCTTCAGATAGCTAGGTGGGACAACCACATATCACAGTCATAGTCAGTACATTCATCTTCAGATAGCTAGGTGAGACAACCACATATCACAGTCATAGTCAGTACATCCATCTTCAGATAGCTAGGTGGGACAACCACATATCACAGTCATATTCAGTACATTCATCTTCAGATAGCTAGGTGGGACAACCACATATCACAGTCATAGTCAGTACATTCATCTTCAGATAGCTAGGTGGGACAACCACATATCACAGTCATAGTCAGTACATTCATCTACAGATAGCTAGGTGGGACAACCACATATCACAGTCATAGTCAGTACATTCATCTACAGATAGCTAGGTGGGACAACCACATATCACAGTCATAGTCAGTACATTCATCTTCAGATAGCTAGGTGGGACAACCACATATCACAGTCATAGTCAGTACATTCATCTTCAGATAGCTAGGTGAGACAACCACATATCACAGTCATAGTCAGTACATTCATCTTCAGATAGCTAGGTGGGACAACCACATATCACAGTCATAGTCAGTACATTCATCTACAGATAGCTAGGTGAGACAACCACATATCACAGTCATAGTCAGTACATTCATCTACAGATAGCTAGGTGGGACAACCACATATCACAGTCATAGTCAGTACATTCATCTACAGATAGCTGGGTGGGACAACCACATATCACAGTCATAGTCAGTACATTCATCTTCAGATAGCTAGGTGGGACAACCACATATCACAGTCATAGTCAGTACATTCATCTACAGATAGCTAGGTGGGACAACCACATATCACAGTCATAGCCAGTACATTCATCTTCAGATAGCTAGGTGAGACAACCACATATCACAGTCATAGTCAGTACATTCATCTTCAGATAGCTAGGTGAGACAACCACATATCACAGTCATAGTCAGTACATTCATCTTCAGATAGCTAGGTGAGACAACCACATATCACAGTCATAGTCAGTACATTCATCTCCAGATAGCTAGGTGGTTCCCCCCCCCCAATAGAGTATCTATCAGTAGAAGTCATAGAAGTCCCCCCCCCCATAGAAGTCCCCCCCCCAATAGAGTCAGAGCTAGAGGGTCAAGTGAAGGGGCCGGTTAATTATTATTATAATTTTTGTTTTGTGAGGGGGGGGCACCTTAATTAATGCATACAGAATGGCACCCTATTCCCTATATAGTGCACTACTTTAGACCAGGACCCTATTCCCTGTATAGTGCACTACTTTAGACCAGGACCCTATTCCCTGTATAGTGCACTACTTTAGACCAGGACCCTATTCCCTGTATAGTGCACTACTTTAGACCAGGACCCTATTCCATATATAGTGCACTACTTTAGACCAGGACCCTATTCCCTGTATAGTGCACTACTTTAGACCAGGACCCTATTCCCTATATAGTGCACTACTTTAGACCAGGACCCTATTCCCTGTATAGTGCACTACTTTAGACCAGGACCCTATTCCATATATAGTGCACTACTTTAGACCAGGACCCTATTCCCTGTATAGTGCACTACTTTTTTAAGTGCACTGTATAGGGAACAGGATGCCATTTGAAACTACAGCTAAGGATCCCTATCTGCTGTGGTTGTGATGATCAGTAATGAGCTATTAGTTGGCTCTCTCCGAGTGACATGGTATCTGAAGGTCTCAGCCTCCCCTCACAATGAGCCGCTGTCTGGAACGAAGGCCCAACACAATTATCATAATGTTGTTGACAGGCAACATGGATATACAGTGAGCATTCGGAAAGTATTCAGACCCTTTGACTTTTTCCACATTTTTTTACGTTACAGCCTTATTCTGAATTGTATTAAATTGTTTTTCCCCCCTCATCAATCTTCACACAATACCCCATAATGACAAAGCAAAAACAGGTTTTTGTAAATGTAGGCAAATTTATAACAAATACAAAACTGAAATATCACATTTACATAAGTATTCAGACCCTTTACTCAGTACTTTGTTGAAGCACCTTTGGCAGTGATTACAGCCTCGAGTCTTCTTAGGTATGACACTACACGCTTGGCACACCTGTATTTGGGGAGTTTCTCCCATTCTTCTCTGCAGATCCTCTCAAGCTCTGTCAGGTAGGATGGGGAGCGTCGCTGCACAGTTATTTTCAAGTCTCTCCAGAGATGTTTGATTGGGTTCAAGTCCGGGCTCTGGCTAGGCCACTCAAGGACATTCAGAGACTTGTCCCGAAGCCACTACTGCGTTGTCTTGGCTGTGTGCTTAGGGTCGTTGTCCTGTTGGAAGGTGAACCTTCACCCCAGTCTGAGGTCCTGAGCACTCTGGAACAGGTTTTTATCAAGGATCTCTCTGTACTTTGCTCCGTTCATCTTTCCCTCGATCCTGACCAGTCTCCCAGTCCCTGCCGCTGAAAAACATCCCCACAGCATGATGCTGCCACCACCATGCTTCACCGTAGGGATGGTGCCAGGTTTCCTCCAGACATGATGCTTGGCATTCAGATCAATGAGTTCTGTCTTGGTTTCATCAGACCAGAGAATCTTGTTTCTCATGATCTGAGAGACTTTAGGTGCTTTTTGACAAACTCCAAGCGGGGATTCATGTGCCTTTTACTGAGGAGTGGCTTCCGTCTGGCCACTCTACCTTAAAGGCCTGATTGGTGGAGTGCTGCAGAGATGGTTGTCCTTCTGGAAGGTTCTCCCATCTCCACAGAGGTACTCTAGAGCTCTGTCGGAGTGACCATCGGGTTCTTAGTGACCTCTCTGTCCAAGGCCCTTCTCCCTCGATTGCTCAGTTTGGCCGGGCGGCCAGCTCTAGGAAGAGTCTTGGTGGTTCTAAACTTATTACATTTTAGAATGATGGAGACCACTGTGTTCTTGGTACCCTTCCCCAGATCTGTGCCTCGACACAATTCTGTCTCGGAGCTCTAATGACAATTCCTTCGACCTCAAGGTTTGGTTTTTGCTCTGACATGCACTGTCAACAATGGGACCTTATATAGACAGGTGTGTGCCATTCCAAATCATATCCAATCAATTGAATTTACCACAGGTGGACTCCAATCAAGTTGTAGAAACATCTCAAGGATGATCAATGGAAACAGGATGCACCTGAGCTCAATTTCCAGTCGCATAGCAAAGGGTCTGAATACTTATGTAAATGAGGTATTTCTGTTTTTATTTTAATTTAATACATTTGTCTTCCATCTCTCATTATGGGGTCTTGTGTGTAGATTGATCAGGAATTTGTTTGGATTTGATCCATTTTAGAAAAAGCCAGTCTAACGTTGACTCCTTGATATCTCTATTGGGACTGGAGAGGACTGGAGAGGACTGGAGAGGACCGGAGAGGACCGGAGAGGACTGGAGAGGACTGGAGAGGACCGGAGAGGACCGGAGAGGACTGGAGAGGACTGGAGAGGACCGTCAACACGATTGGTATCTATCTATTATTACTACTATCTATTGGGGCTGGAGAGGACTGGAGAGGACCGGAGAGGACCGGAGAGGACTGGAGAGGACCGTCAACACGATTGGTATCTATCTATTATTACTACTATCTATTGGGACTGGAGAGGACTGGAGAGGACCGGAGAGGACTGGAGAGGACCGGAGAGGACTGAAGAGGACCGTCAACACTATTGGTATCTATCTATTATTACTACTATCTATTGGGACTGGAGAGGACTGGAGAGGACACAGACACGGACGTTTTCAACGTCTTTTCAATGTCTTTCAACTTCTTTTCAATGTCTTTTCAATGTCTTTCAACTTCTTTTCAACGTCTTTTCAATGTCTTCATAGCATCTTTTCATTGTGTGCTCTTATGGAGTCTGTTAGGTGGAATAACACGACACGGTTTTGCGAAGGAATATAGTGAAACCTACCCTTTAATTTACCCTAATATTTAGTAGCCTCCTTACCTACCCTTTAATTGACCCTAATATTTAGTAGCCTCCTTACCTACCCTTTAAGGGACCCTAATATTTATTAGCCTCATTACCTACCCTTTAATGGACCCTAATATTTAGTAGCCTCCTTACCTACCCTTTAATGGACCCTAATATTTAGTAGCCTCCTTACCTACCCTTTAATGGACCCTAATATTTAGTAGCCTCCTTACCTACCCTTTAATGGACCATAATATTTAGTAGCCTCCTTACCTACCCTTTAATGGACCCTAATATGTAGTGCCCTCCTTACCTACCCTTTAATGGACCCTAATATTTAATAGCCTCCTTCTCTACCCTTTAATTGACCCTAATATTTAGTAGCCTCATTACCTACCCTTTAATTGACCATAATATTTAGTAGCCTCCTTACCTACCCTTTAATGGACCATAATATTTAGTAGCCTCCTTACCTACCCTTTAATGGAGCCTAATATTTAGTGCCCTCCTTACCTACCCTTTAATGGACCATAATATTTAGTAGCCTCCTTACCTACCCTTTAATGGACCCTAATATTTAGTAGCCTCCTTACCTACCCTTTAATGGACCCTAATATCTAGTAGCCTCCTTACCTACCCTTTAATGGACCCTAATATTTAGTAGCCTCCTTACCTACCCTTTAATGGACCCTAATATTTAGTAGCCTCCTTACCTACCCTTTAATGGACCCTAATATTTAGTAGCCTCCTTACCTACCCTTTAATGGACCCTAATATTTAGTAGCCTCCTTACCTACCCTTTAATGGACCCTAATATTTAGTAGCCTCCTCAACTACCCTTTAATTGACCATAATATTTAGTAGCCTCCTTACCTACCCTTTAATGGACCCTAATATTTAGTAGCCTCCTTACCTACCCTTTAATGGACCCTAATATCTAGTAGCCTCCTTACCTACCCTTTAATGGACCCTAATATTTAGTAGCCTCCTTACCTACCCTTTAATGGACCCTAATATTTAGTAGCCTCCTTACCTACCCTTTAATGGAACATAATATTTAGTAGCCTCCTTACCTACCCTTTAATGGACCCTAATATTTAGTAGCCTCCTTACCTACCCTTTAATGGACCCTAATATTTAGTAGCCTCCTCAACTACCCTTTAATGGACCCTAATATTTAGTAGCCTCCTTACCTACCCTTTAATGGACCCTAATATTTAGTAGCCTCCTTACCTACCCTTTAATGGACCCTAATATTTAGTAGCCTCCTTACCTACCCTTTAATGGACCCTAATATTTAGTAGCCTCCTTACCTACCCTTTAATGGACCCTAATATTTATTAGCCTCCTTACCTACCCTTTAATGGACCCTAATATTTAGTAGCCTCCTTACCTACCCTTTAATGGACCCTAATATTTAGTAGCCTCCTTACCTACCCTTTAATGGACCCTAATATTTAGTAGCCTCCTTACCTACCCTTTAATGGACCATAATATTTAGTAGCCTCCTTACCTACCCTTTAATGGACCCTAATATTTAGTAGCCTCCTTACCTACCCTTTAATGGACCCTAATATTTAGTAGCCTCCTTACCTACCCTTTAATGGACCCTAATATTTAGTAGCCTCCTTACCTACCCTTTAATGGACCATAATATTTAGTAGCCTCCTCACCTACCCTTTAATGGACCATAATATTTAGTAGCCTCCTTACCTACCCTTTAATGGAACATAATATTTAGTAGCCTCCTTACCTACCCTTTAATGGACCCTAATATTTAGTAGCCTCCTTACCTACCCTTTAATGGACCCTAATATTTAGTAGCCTCCTTACCTACCCTTTAATGGACCCTAATATTTAGTGCCCTCCTTACCTACCCTTTAATTGACCCTAATATTTAGTAGCCTCCTTACCTACCCTTTAATGGACCCTAATATTTAGTAGCCTCCTTACCTACCCTTTAATGGACCCTAATATTTAGTAGCCTCCTTACCTACCCTTTAATGGACCATAATATTTAGTGCCCTCCTTACCTACCCTTTAATGGACCCTAATATTTAGTAGCCTCCTTACCTACCCTTTAATGGACCCTAATATTTAGTAGCCTCCTTACCTACCCTTTAATGGACCCTAATATTTAGTAGCCTCCTTACCTACCCTTTAATGGACCCTAATATTTAGTAGCCTCCTTACCTACCCTTTAATGGACCCTAATATTTAGTGCCCTCCTTACCTACCCTTTAATGGACCCTAATATTTAGTAGCCTCCTTATCTACCCTTTAATGGGCCATAATATTTAGTGCCCTCCTTACCTACCCTTTAATTGACCCTAATATTTAGTAGCCTCCTTATCTACCCTTTAATGGACCCTAATATTTAGTAGCCTCCTTACCTACCCTTTAATGGACCCTAATATTTAGTAGCCTCCTAACCTACCCTTTAATGGACCATAATATTTAGTAGCCTCCTTACCTACCCTTTAATTGACCCTAATATTTAGTAGCCTCCTTACCTACCCTTTAATTGACCCTAATATTTAGTAGCCTCCTTACCTACCCTTTAATGGACCCTAATATTTAGTAGCCTCCTTACCTACCCTTTAATGGACCCTAATATTTAGTAGCCTCCTTACCTACCCTTTAATGGACCATAATATTTAGTAGCCTCCTTACCTACCCTTTAATTGACCCTAATATTTAGTAGCCTCCTTACCTACCCTTTAATTGACCCTAATATTTAGTAGCCTCCTTACCTACCCTTTAATGGGCCATAATATTTAGTGCCCTCCTGGGTTACCTTTTATTTGAGGTACCTTTTTATTTTCCAGCCCAGGGAGATTCAAATCTTACCCTATGAGGTCCGGAGTACTGATGGATTTCTGTTCTACTTGATCATTAATTGTACCCACCTGGTGTCCCAGCTTTAAATGGAACTGGGTTTGAGGTACAATGTTTATATTTACAATAATGGTACAATGTTTGTATTTACAATAACAGTACAATGTTTATATTTACAATAACGGTAGAATATTTGTATTTACAACAACGGTACAATGTTTGTATTTACAATAACGGTAGAATGTTTGTCGTTACAATAACGGTACAATATTTGTCCTTGGAGCTGCCAACTATTTTTGCCTGCCTGATGGTAATGCCAGTTTACACCTGTTCTTGACTGAGAGGTGCCCAAAACCAGGAGTACCAGGTGTGTTCCAATTGGCACCCTATTCCCTACATAGTGCACTCCTTTAGACCAGGACCCTATTCCCTACATAGTGCACTCCTTTAGACCAGGACTAATAGTGTTGCACTATAGGTAATAGGATTACATTTGGGACGCAGCCCCTCATGTAATGTTAAATCTGATAACAAACACTCCCAATCAGTCATCTGTAATTCAACTCAATCTCATTGTTGATATGAATGATAAATGAATGGTGTACAGAACTGCAGATATTTCAGGCTTCTCAGCCTGTGGTCAGTTGACTACGTTAGAAGGTCAGTGGTGCCACCTGCTGGTAAATCTGTTGCACTGCACCCAGATGCGTTAGGGTTTCCATCCCAAATTGCAGTGTGTTTATTCCCTATTAATTGCACGACTTTTGGCCCATAGGGCTCTGGTCAGAAGTAGTTCACCATATAGCAGCATCGTGGAGTCAATTCAGGAAGAACATTTTAAATTATTTTTAATGACAGTTAAAATGACCAATTTCTTTGTATGACTTCCCAATTAACTGGGGAATTGGGAAGGGGTGGCAGGTTGCCTAGTGGTTAGAGCATTGGGCCAGTAACCAAAAGGTTGCTAGATCGAATCCCCGAGCTGACAAGGTAAAAATTTGTCGTTCTGCCCCTGAACAAGGCATTTAACCCACTGTTTCCCGGTAGGCCGTCATTGTAAATAAGAATTTGTTCTTAACTGACTTGCCTAGTTAAATAAAATATATATATATACTTATCATGCTGAAACATGAGGTGATAGCTGCAGATGAATGGCATGAGAATGTGCCTCCAGGATTTTGTCATGGTATCTCTGTGTATTCAATTTGCCTTCGATAAAATGCAATAGTGTTCGCGTACCATAACCCCACCGCCACCATGGGGCACTCTGTTCAGCAAACCGCTCACGCACACAACCGCATACTCGCTGTCGTGAAGAGCACACTTCTCCAGCCCCCCACCTCGAAGGTAAGCTTTTTGTGCATATGGAACATTTTTGGGATCTTTTATTTTAGCTCATGAAAACATGGGACCAACACATTACATGGTGCGTAAATTCCAAAACAACATTTCAATACTGAGACATTGATGCCAACTTGCCAAGCTGATGAGGTGCAATTATAACATGCTAATTTCTCTCCAGTCAATCAGGAGCCTGGTGAGGTCTGACAACGACAGAGAGAGAGAGAGAGAGGTAGAGAGAGAGAGGTAGAGAGAGAGGTAGAGAGAGAGAGAGAGAGAGAGAGAGAGAGGGAGGAAGGGAGAGAGAGAGAGGGAGGGAGAGAGAGAGAGCGAAAGGGAGAGGTAGAGGTAGAGAGAGAAAGATATAGAGGGAGAGAGAGAGAGAGAGAGAGAGGAAGGGAGAGAGAGAGAGAGGGAGGGAGGGAGAGAGAGAGAGAGAGAGAGAGACATAAGCATGCACACACACATTGACAACTTTGGTCTAAGACAGACAGAGAGGTATGTGGGTGTTGAGAGATCTGAGACAGAGAGAGACAGACAGAGAGGCTGTGGGTGTTTGTGTGTGATTGACCTGTTTCTGGGGTTGGTTACTTGGTAGATCTGCCTCCTGAAAACGGTGTCAGTGGAATGTCTCAAACGAAGAATAATGCCCTGATCTGAAGACAGACAAAGACCGACTCACCACTCAGGACCACAGACACTTACAATACTGCCCGCCTGCCCCGTCCCTGCACAGGCCTATGTTAGACAGACTCACCATCAACACTCTATATGCCTTTAGAAATACCCCACACAATCAGTGCAGCACAGTGTGTGTGTGTGTGTGTGTGTGTGTGTGTGTGTGTGTGTGTGTGTGTGTGTGTGTGTGTGTGTGTGTGTGTGTCTCTGAGCATGGCAGCACTAGACACTAATCAAGTTGTTCATCCACATTAGACCCGCCATATCACACACACACACACACACACACACACACACACACACACACACACACACACACACACACACACACACACACACACACACACCCTGCCAACGGCTCTCAGGCATCACTTCACCCAGAACTAACAGTACACAAGGCCTCACAATATTATACTGTTCTATTTAATTCTGTGACACCAACCTGACATTGTAGCTAATATACCCTGTGACCCCAACCTAACATTGGAGCTAATATACCCTGTGACCCCAACCTAACATTGGAGCTAATATACCCTGTGACCCCAACCTAACATTGGAGCTAATATACCCTGTGACCCCAACCTAACATTGTAGCTAATATACCCTGTGACCCCAACCTAACATTGTAGCTAATATACCCTGTGACCCCAACCTAACATTGGAGCTAATATACCCTGTGACCCCAACCTAACATTGTAGCTAATATACCCTGTGACCCCAACCTAACATTGGAGCTAATATACCCTGTGACCCCAACCTAACATTGTAGCTAATATACCCTGTGAACCCAACCTAACATTGGGGCTAATTTACCCTGTGACCCCAACCTAACATTTGAGCTAATATACCCTGTGACCCCAACCTAACATTGTAGCTAATATACCATGTGACCCCAACCTAACATAGGAGCTAATATACCCTGTGACCCCAACCTAACATTTGAGCTAATATACCCTGTGACCCCAACCTAACATAGGAGCTAATATACCCTGTGACCCCAACCTAACATTGGAGCTAATATACCCTGTGACCCCAACCTAACATAGGAGCTAATATACCCTGTGACCCCAACCTAACATTGTAGCTAATATACCATGTGACCCCAACCTAACATAGGAGCTAATATACCATGTGACCCCAACCTAACATAGGAGCTAATATACCCTGTGACCCCAACCTAACATTGTAGCTAACATACCCTGTGACCCCAACCTAACATTGGAGCTAATATACCCTGTGACCCCAACCTAACATTGTAGCTAATATACCATGTGACCCCAACCTAACATAGGAGCTAATATACCATGTGACCCCAACCTAACATAGGAGCTAATATACCCTGTGACCCCAACCTAACATTGTAGCTAACATACCCTGTGACCCCAACCTAACATTGGAGCTAATATACCCTGTGACCCCAACCTAACATTGGAGCTAATATACCCTGTGACCCCAACCTAACATTGGAGCTAATATACCCATATTGGGCTTTACAATCATTTACAAAAAGACTTAGAAATCTATTTCAAATTACAAAAAATAAAATGACAGTAAGGATCTTTAAAAATAACTTGCAGTGTTTTGTGTTGGCGGTTGTCCTATCTGTCTGTGGTTCTAGACTTTAGGGAGGTTCTTCGAATAGATCTCGGATCAGCTTCCCCAAGTCCAAACCTGAACTAAATAATTACGAGGTTGCACACAGAACAGACCTTGGGTCAGTGCTTAGGGACACCTTTCACCCACACAGTGGGACAGCTCGAGGCCTGATACCAATACTATAAAATGCAACTCTTTCCTTCAAGTACATGTCTGATCTCATACAGATGTATGGCAGCTGTAAACCAGGGTTCCACTGGTGTTCCCTGTGATCCCAACCTAACATTGTAGCTAATATACCATGTGACCCCAACCTAACATAGGAGCTAATATACCCTGTGACCCCAACCTAACATTTGAGCTAATATACCCTGTGACCCCAACCTAACATAGGAGCTAATATACCCTGTGACCCCAACCTAACATAGGAGCTAATATACCCTGTGACCCCAACCTAACATTTGAGCTAATATACCCTGTGACCCCAACCTAACATTTGAGCTAATATACCCTGTGACCCCAACCTAACATTGGAGCTAATATACCCTGTGACCCCAACCTAACATTGGAGCTAATATACCCTGTGACCTCAACCTAACATTGGGGCTAATATACCCTGTGACCCCCAACCTAACATAGGAGCTAATATACCCTGTGACCCCAACCTAACATTGTAGCTAATATACCATGTGACCCCAACCTAACATTGGAGCTAATATACCCTGTGACCCCAACCTAACACTGGAGCTAATATACCATGTGACCCCAACCTAACATTGTAGCTAATATACCCTGTGACCCCAACCTAACATTGGAGCTAATATACCCTGTGACCCCAACCTAACATTGGAGCTAATATACCCTGTGACCCCAACCTAACATTGGAGCTAATATACCCTGTGACCCCAACATAACATTGTAGCTAATATACCCTGTGACCCCAACCTAACATTGGAGCTAATATACCATGTGACCCCAACCTAACATTGGAGCTAATATACCCTGTGACCCCAACCTAACACTGGAGCTAATATACCATGTGACCCCAACCTAACATTGTAGCTAATATACCCTGTGACCCCAACCTAACATTGGAGCTAATATACCCTGTGACCCCAACCTAACATTGGAGCTAATATACCCTGTGACCCCAACCTAACATTGGAGCTAATATACCCTGTGACCCCAACATAACATTGTAGCTAATATACCCTGTGACCCCAACCTAACATTGGAGCTAATATACCCTGTGACCCCAACCTAACACTGGAGCTAATATACCATGTGACCCCACCTAACATTGGAGCTAATATACCCTGTGACCCCAACCTAACATTGGAGCTAATATACCATGTGACCCCACCTAACATTGGAGCTAATATACCCTGTGACCCCAACCTAACATTGGAGCTAATATACCCTGTGACACCAACCTAACATTGTAGCTAATATACCCTGTAACCCCAACCTAACATTGGAGCTAATATACCCTGTGACCCCAACCTAACACTGGAGCTAATATACCCTGTGACCCCAACCTAACATTGGAGCTAATATACCCTGTGACCCCAACCTAACATTGTAGCTAATATACCCTGTGACCCCAACCTAACATTGGAGCTAATATACCCTGTGACCTCAACCTAACATTGGGGCTAATATACCCTGTGACCCCCAACCTAACATAGGAGCTAATATACCCTGTGACCCCAACCTAACATTGTAGCTAATATACCATGTGACCCCAACCTAACATTGGAGCTAATATACCCTGTGACCCCAACCTAACACTGGAGCTAATATACCATGTGACCCCAACCTAACATTGTAGCTAATATACCCTGTGACCCCAACCTAACATTGGAGCTAATATACCCTGTGACCCCAACCTAACATTGGAGCTAATATACCCTGTGACCCCAACCTAACATTGGAGCTAATATACCCTGTGACCCCAACATAACATTGTAGCTAATATACCCTGTGACCCCAACCTAACATTGTAGCTAATATACCATGTGACCCCAACCTAACATTGGAGCTAATATACCCTGTGACCCCAACCTAACACTGGAGCTAATATACCATGTGACCCCAACCTAACATTGTAGCTAATATACCCTGTGACCCCAACCTAACATTGGAGCTAATATACCCTGTGACCCCAACCTAACATTGGAGCTAATATACCCTGTGACCCCAACCTAACATTGGAGCTAATATACCCTGTGACCCCAACCTAACATTGTAGCTAATATACCCTGTGACCCCAACCTAACATTGGAGCTAATATACCCTGTGACCCCAACCTAACACTGGAGCTAATATACCATGTGACCCCACCTAACATTGGAGCTAATATACCCTGTGACCCCAACCTAACATTGGAGCTAATATACCATGTGACCCCACCTAACATTGGAGCTAATATACCCTGTGACCCCAACCTAACATTGGAGCTAATATACCCTGTGACACCAACCTAACATTGTAGCTAATATACCCTGTAACCCCAACCTAACATTGGAGCTAATATACCCTGTGACCCCAACCTAACACTGGAGCTAATATACCCTGTGACCCCAACCTAACATTGGAGCTAATATACCCTGTGACCCCAACCTAACATTGGAGCTAATATACCCTGTGACCCCAACCTAACATTGTAGCTAATATACCCTGTGACCCCAACCTAACATTGGAGCTAATATACCCTGTGACCCCAACCTAACATTGTAGCTAATATACCCTGTGACCCCAACCTAACATTGGAGCTAATATACCCTGTGACCCCAACCTAACACTGGAGCTAATATACCCTGTGACCCCAACCTAACATTGGAGCTAATATACCCTGTGACCTCAACCTAACATTGGAGCTAATATACCCTGTGACCTCAACCTAACATTGTAGCTAATATACCCTGTGACCACAACCTAACACTGGAGCTAATATACCCTGTGACCCCAACCTAACACTGGAGCTAATATACCCTGTGACCCCAACCTAACATTGGAGCTAATATACCCTGTGACCCCAACCTAACATTGGAGCTAATATACCCTGTGACCCCAACCTAACATTGTAGCTAATATACCCTGTGACCCCAACCTAACATTGTAGCTAATATACCCTGTGACCCCAACCTAACATTGGAGCTAATATACCCTGTGACCCAAACCTAACATTGTAGCTAATATACCCTGTGACCCCAACCTAACATTGGAGCTAATATACCCTGTGACCCCAACCTAACATTGTAGCTAATATACCCTGTGACCCCAACCTAACATTGGAGCTAATATACCATGTGACCCCAACCTAACATTGGAGCTAATATACCCTGTGACCCCAACCTAACATTGTAGCTAATATACCCTGTGACCCCAACCTAACATTGGAGCTAATATACCCTGTGACCCCAACCTAACATTGTAGCTAATATACCCTGTGACCCAAACCTAACATTGTAGCTAATATACCCTGTGACCCCAACCTAACATTGTAGCTAATATACCCTGTGACCCCAAACTAACATTTGAGCTAATATACCCTGTGACCCCCAACCTAACATTTGAGCTAATGTACCCTGTGACCCCAACCTAACATTGGAGCTAATATACCCTGTGACCCCAACCTAACATTGGAGCTAATATACCCTGTGACCCCAACCTAACATTGTAGCTAATATACCCTGTGACCCCAACCTAACATTGGAGCTAATATACCCTAATATGCTAATATGCTCTTGATAGTACCACTGCTCTTGATAGTATCACTACTCTGGATAGTATCACTGCTCTGGATAGTATCACTGCTCTTGATAGTATCACTGCTCTGGATAGTATCACTGCTCTTGATAGTATCACTGCTCTGACTAGTATCACTGCTCTGACTAGTGTCACTGCTCTTGATAGTATCACTGCTCTTGATAGTCTCACTGCTCTTGATCGTATCACTACTCTGGATAGTCTCACTGTTCTTGATAGTATCACTGCTCTGGATAGTCTCACTGTTCTGGATAGTATCACTGTTCTTGATCGTATCACTGCTCTTGATAGTCTCACTGTTCTGGATAGTATCACTGCTCTGGATAGTATCACTACTCTGGATAGTATCACTGTTCTGGATAGTATCACTGCTCTTTAATAAGCTTTACGTATCAGCCTCACGGCCATTCGTCAGAGATTTTTCTCACTGGGTTTACAAATGATTACTCTGAGAGAAGATTCTGAGAGCCAGTAGGAAATCTAAGATTCAACTGCCTTCCAAAAGGTTTGAGCTGTGTTTTATATATTGATCCTACGGTAATATGAAGTTTGATATGAAACAAAATCCTTTATTAAATTGGTTTGTAAATCCACATTTCAGCATTTATATCCAGTCACTTAAAGATACAGCAACAGCTAAAATAGTTTTTTCAAACCGCATCATTATAATACAGTATTATACTAAGGGGACAAAATATTAGGAACATCTTAATACAGTAGTATACTAAGGGGACAAAATATTAGGAACACCTTAATACAGTAGTATACTAAGGGGACAAAATATTAGGAACACCTTAATACAGTATTACACTACGGGTGTCACGCCCTGACCATAGTTTGCTTTGTATGTTTATATGTTTTGGTTGGTCAGGGTGTGATCTGAGTGGGCATTCTATGTTGTATGTCTAGTTTGTCTGTTTCTGTGTTTGGCCTGATATGGTTCTCAATCAGAGGCAGGTGTTAGTCGTTGTCTCTGATTGGGAACCATATTTGGGTAGCCTGTTTTGTCATTGTGGGTTGTGGGTGATTGTCTATGTGTAGTGTTTTGTGTCAGCGCTATTTTTCTATAGCTTCACGTTCGTTGTTTGTTATTTTTGTATAGTTCGTTCAGTGTTCTCTTTTTAAATAAATATCAAGATGAACACTTACCACGCTGCATATTGGTCCTCCGATCCTTCCAACTACTCCTCCTCAGATGAGGAGGACGACGAGCGTGACAACGGGGACAAAATATTAGGAACACCTTAATACAGTATTATACTAAGGAGACAAAATATTAGGAACACCTTAATACAGTATTATACTAAGGGGACAAAATATTAGGAACACCTTAATACAGTATTATACGAACGGGACAAAATATTAGGAACACCTTAATACAGTATTATACGAACGGGACAAAATATTAGGAACACCTTAATACAGTATTATACTAAGTGGACAAAATAACACCTTCCTAATATCAATTTGTTTAATACGTCCAGTCCTCCTCAGGATGGTAAGATTCATATTATTTCTGTATGAATAACAGCGAGTCTGTCTGGATAGCAGTGTCTGCTAAATGACTACAGTATTTATTTATTTTTATTTAACCTTTATTTAACTAGAACAAGTCAGTTAAGAACAAATTCTTATTTGTTATTTCTTATTAATGACGGCCTACCAGAAGGCAAAAGGCCTCATGCGGGGACAGGGGCTTGGATTAAAAATAAAAGTATAGGACATAACACACATCACGACAAGAGAGACACCACAACACTACATAAAGAGTGTTTGTACCATGTACCATGTGTTGCTACCATGTAAGACAACAACATAGCAAGGCAGCAACACATGACAACACAGCATGGCAGCAACACATGACAACACAGCATGGTAGCAACACATGACAACACAGCATGGTAGCAACACATGACAACACAGCATGGTAGCAACACATGACAACACAGCATGGTAGCAACACAACATGACAACAGCATGGTAGCAACACAACATGACAACATAGCAAGGCAGCAACACATGACAACACAGCATGGTAGCAACACAACATGACAACATGGTAGCAACACAACATGGTAGCAACACAGCATGGTAGCAACACAACATGACAACACAGCATGGTAGCAACACAACATGACAACAACATGGTAGCAACACAACATGACAACAACATGGTAGCAACACAACATGGTAGCAACACAACATGGCAGCAGCACAACATGGTAGCGGCACAAAACATGGTACAAACATTATTGGGCACAGACAACAGCACAAGGGGCAAGAAGGTAGAGACAACAATACATCACACAAAGCAGCCACAACTGTCAGTAGGAGTGTCCATGATTGTGTCTTTGAATGAAGAGATGGAGATAAAACTGGCCAGTTTGAGTGTTTGTTGCAGCTCGTTCCAGTCGCTAGCTGCAGCGAACTGAAAAGACGACCGACCCAGGGATGTGTGTATAGTATAACTATACAGAATACAGAATGCTACATTATATATTGGATGTTTAGTATTTGTTGAGTTATACTGTCTTATCTCCAGAAGGAGTGTCTCTGAGACGACATGTTGATGATAACATCCCGTCCTCGTCAGGAGGATGTGATGTGGCAGCCAAACCGACTGCGGCACGCAATCTTCTCCCTCCTCAATTTGTAGTGAAGTGTCACGCTAAGGCAGGAAGCAGGAAGCAGGAAGCAGAAAGCGGCGTGATCCACGCCTGGTTGAGCTTGATGTTACAGGCTGTATGTGTTGTATACAGCTATATTATGTCTGATTACTCCCGACGCTCTTAACCTATATACAGAGACAGGCAGCCTCCTCGTGTGTGTGTGTGTGTGTGTGTGTGTGTGTGTGTGTGCGTGTGTGTGTGTGTGTGTGTGTGTGTGCGTGTGTGCGTGCGTGTGTGCGTGTGTGTGTGTGTGTGTGCGTGTGTGCGTGTGTGCGTGCGTGCGTGCGTGCGTGCGTGCGTGCGTGCGTGCGTGCGTGCGTGCGTGTATATGTGTGTCGATCACTGTCAAGTGTGTGTGTGTGAGTCAAGGTAATGAAGACACTGACATGACAGGTGAAAGATGGCGAGTTAATGAATATAGCGCCGACCCTGCCAGGGTCGCCGTATGAAAATGTGTACGTATCAGTAATACATCTATCCTAGACATTTGTCGCTTCCTACTACCGAGATGGACCAATCCAGAGCAGGGCTGTGTCCCAAATGGCACCCTATACGGGCACTGGTGAAAAGTTGTGAACTATATATAGGGATTAGGGCCCTGGTGAAAAGTAGTGAACTATATATGGATTAGGGCCCTGGTGAAAAGTAGTGAACTATATATGGATTAGGGCCCTGGTGAAAAGTAGTGAACTATATCGGGATTAGGAACCTGGTGAAAAGTAGTGAACTATATAGGGATTAGGGCCCTGGTGAAAAGTAGTGAACTATATAGGGATTAGTGCCCTGGTGAAAAGTAGTGAACTATATAGGGATTAGGGCCCTGGTGTAAAGTAGTGAACTATATAGGGATTAGGGCCCTGGTGAAAAGTAGTGAACTATATTTCGGGATTAGGGCACTGGTGAAAAGTAGTGAACTATATAGGGATTAGGAATCTTGGTGAAAAGTAGTGAACTATATAGGGATTAGGGCCCTGGTGAAAAGTAGTGAACTATATAGGGATTAGGGCCCTGGTGAAAAGTAGTGAACTATATATAGGGATTAGGGCCCTGGTGAAAAGTAGTGAACTATATTTCGGGATTAGGGCCCTGGTGAAAAGTAGTGAACTATATTTCGGGATTAGGGCCCTGGTGAAAAGTAGTGAACTATATTTCGGGATTAGGGCCCTGGTGAAAAGTAGTGAACTATATAGGGATTAGGGCCCTGGTGAAAAGTAGTGAACTATATTTCGGGATTAGGGCCCTGGTGAAAAGTAGTGAACTATATAGGGATTAGGGCCCTGGTGTAAAGTAGTGAACTATATTTCGGGATTAGGGCCCTGGTGTAAAGTAGTGAACTATATAGGGATTAGGGCCCTGGTGTAAAGTAGTGAACTATATTTCGGGATTAGGGCCCTGGTGAAAAGTAGTGAACTATATAGGGATTAGGGCCCTGGTGAAAAGTAGTGAACTATATTTCGGGATTAGGGCCCTGGTGAAAAGTAGTGAACTATATAGGGATTAGGGCCCTGGTGTAAAGTAGTGAACTATATTTCGGGATTAGGACCCTGGTGTAAAGTAGTGAACTATATAGGGATTAGGGCCCTGGTGAAAAGTAGTGAACTATATAGGGATTAGGGCCCTGGTGTAAAGTAGTGAACTATATTTCGGGATTAGGGCCCTGGTGTAAAGTAGTGAACTATATTTCGGGATTAGGGCCCTGGTGTAAAGTAGTGAACTATATTTCGGGATTAGGGCCCTGGTGTAAAGTAGTGAACTATATAGGGATTAGGGGGCCATGTCTCTGTCCTTTCAGTGAGTTACACCGCAGAAGAAACACGGAAACAGTCACACAGAAGATATCCACTCTATATGTCAGATATATTAGATATACACTCTATATGTCAGATATATTAGATATCCACTCTATATGTTAGATATATTAGATATACACTCTATATGTCAGATATATTAGATATCCACTCTATATGTCAGATATATTAGATATCCACTCTATATGTTAGATATATTAGATATACACTCTATATGTCAGATATATTAGATATACACTCTATATGTTAGATATATTAGATATCCACTCTATATGTCAGATATATTAGATATACACTCTATATGTCAGATATATTAGATATCCACTCTATATGTCAGATATATTATATATCCACTCTATATGTTAGATATATTATATATCCACTCTATATGTCATATATATTAGATATACACTCTATATGTTAGATATATTAGATATCCACTCTATATGTCAGATATATTAGATATACACTCTATATGTTAGATATATTAGATATCCACTCTATATGTCAGATATATTAGATATCCACTCTATATGTCAGATATATTAGATATCCACTCTATATGTTAGATATATTAGATATCCACTCTATATGTCAGATATATTAGATATCCACTCTATATGTCAGATATATTAGATATACACTCTATATGTCAGATATATTAGATATCCACTCTATATGTCAGATATATTAGATATCCACTCTATATGTTAGATATATTAGATATCCACTCTATATGTCAGATATATTAGATATCCACTCTATATGTCAGATATATTAGATATCCACTCTATATGTCAGATATATTAGATATACACTCTATATGTCAGATATATTAGATATCCACTCTATATGTTAGATATATTAGATATCCACTCTATATGTCAGATATATTAGATATACACTCTATATGTTAGATATATTAGATATACACTCTATATGTTAGATATATTAGATATACACTCTATATGTTAGATATATTAGATATACACTCTATATGTTAGATATATTAGATATCCACTCTATATGTTAGATATATTAGATATACACTCTATATGTTAGATATATTAGATATCCACTCTATATGTCAGATATATTAGATATACACTCTATATGTCAGATATATTAGATATCCACTCTATATGTCAGATATATTAGATATACACTCTATATGTCAGATATATTAGATATACACTCTATATGTTAGATATATTAGATATCCACTCTATATGTTAGATATATTAGATATACACTCTATATGTTAGATATATTAGATATACACTCTATATGTCAGATATATTAGATATACACTCTATATGTCAGATATATTAGGTATCCACTGTATATGTTAGATATATTAGGTATCCACTCTATATGTTAGATATATTAGATATACACTCTATATGTTAGATATATTAGATATCCACTCTATATGTCAGATATATTAGATATCCACTCTATATGTCAGATATATTAGATATCCACTCTATATGTTAGATATATTAGATATACACTCTATATGTTAGATATATTAGATATACACTCTATATGTCAGATATATTAGATATACACTCTATATGTCAGATATATTAGATATACACTCTATATGTCAGATATATTAGATATCCACTCTATATGTCAGATATATTAGATATACACTCTATATGTCAGATATATTAGATATCCACTCTATATGTCAGATATATTAGATATACACTCTATATGTCAGATATATTAGATATCCACTCTATATGTCAGATATGTTAGATATACACTCTATATGTCAGATATATTAGATATACACTCTATATGTCAGATATATTAGATATACACTCTATATGTCAGATATATTAGATATCCACTCTATATGTCAGATATATTAGATATACACTCTATATGTCAGATATATTAGATATCCACTCTATATGTCAGATATATTAGATATCCACTCTATATGTTAGATATATTAGATATCCACTCTATATGTTAGATATATTAGATATCCACTCTATATGTCAGATATATTAGATATCCACTCTATATGTCAGATATATTAGATATCCACTCTATATGTCAGATATATTAGATATACACTCTATATGTCAGATATATTAGATATCCACTCTATATGTTAGATATATTAGATATCCACTCTATATGTCAGATATATTAGATATACACTCTATATGTTAGATATATTAGATATACACTCTATATGTTAGATATATTAGATATACACTCTATATGTTAGATATATTAGATATACACTCTATATGTTAGATATATTAGATATCCACTCTATATGTTAGATATATTAGATATACACTCTATATGTTAGATATATTAGATATCCACTCTATATGTCAGATATATTAGATATACACTCTATATGTCAGATATATTAGATATCCACTCTATATGTCAGATATATTAGATATACACTCTATATGTCAGATATATTAGATATACACTCTATATGTTAGATATATTAGATATCCACTCTATATGTTAGATATATTAGATATACACTCTATATGTTAGATATATTAGATATACACTCTATATGTCAGATATATTAGATATACACTCTATATGTCAGATATATTAGGTATCCACTGTATATGTTAGATATATTAGGTATCCACTCTATATGTTAGATATATTAGATATACACTCTATATGTTAGATATATTAGATATCCACTCTATATGTCAGATATATTAGATATCCACTCTATATGTCAGATATATTAGATATCCACTCTATATGTTAGATATATTAGATATACACTCTATATGTTAGATATATTAGATATACACTCTATATGTCAGATATATTAGATATACACTCTATATGTCAGATATATTAGATATACACTCTATATGTCAGATATATTAGATATCCACTCTATATGTCAGATATATTAGATATACACTCTATATGTCAGATATATTAGATATCCACTCTATATGTCAGATATATTAGATATACACTCTATATGTCAGATATATTAGATATCCACTCTATATGTCAGATATGTTAGATATACACTCTATATGTCAGATATATTAGATATACACTCTATATGTCAGATATATTAGATATACACTCTATATGTCAGATATATTAGATATACACTCTATATGTTAGATATATTAGATATACACTCTATATGTCAGATATATTAGATATACACTCTATATGTCAGATATATTAGGTATCCACTGTATATGTTAGATATATTAGGTATCCACTCTATATGTTAGATATATTAGATATACACTCTATATGTTAGATATATTAGATATACACTCTATATGTCAGATATATTAGATATACACTCTATATGTCAGATATATTAGATATACACTCTATATGTTAGATATATTAGATATACACTCTATATGTCAGATATATTAGATATACACTCTATATGTCAGATATATTAGATATACACTCTATATGTCAGATATATTAGGTATCCACTGTATATGTTAGATATATTAGATATCCACTCTATATGTTAGATATATTAGATATACACTCTATATGTTAGATATATTAGATATACACTCTATATGTCAGATATATTAGATATACACTCTATATGTCAGATATATTAGATATCCACTCTATATGTTAGATATATTAGATATACACTCTATATGTTAGATATATTAGATATCCACTCTATATGTCAGATATATTAGATATCCACTCTATATGTCAGATATATTAGATATACACTCTATATGTCAGATATATTAGATATCCACTCTATATGTTAGATATATTAGATATACACTCTATATGTCAGATATATTAGATATCCACTCTATATGTTAGATATATTAGATATCCACTCTATATGTTAGATATATTAGATATACACTCTATATGTCATATATATTAGATATCCACTCTATATGTTAGATATATTAGATATCCACTCTATATGTCAGATATATTAGATATACACTCTATATGTCAGATATATTAGATATCCACTCTATATGTCAGATATATTAGATATACACTCTATATGTTAGATATATTAGATATACACTCTATATGTCAGATATATTAGATATCCACTCTATATGTCAGATATATTAGATATCCACTCTATATGTCAGATATATTAGATATCCACTCTATATGTCAGATATATTAGATATCCACTCTATATGTCAGATATATTAGATATCCACTCTATATGTTAGATATATTAGATATCCACTCTATATGTCAGATATATTAGATATCCACTCTATATGTCAGATATATTAGATATCCACTCTATATGTCAGATATATTAGATATCCACTCTATATGTTAGATATATTAGATATCCACTCTGTATGTTAGATATATTAGATATCCACTCTATATGTTAGATATATTAGATATCCACTCTATATGTTAGATATATTAGATATCCACTCTATATGTCAGATATATTAGATATCCACTCTATATGTTAGATATATTAGATATCCACTCTATATGTCAGATATATTAGATATCCACTCTATATGTTAGATATATTAGATATCCACTCTATATGTTAGATATATTAGATATACACTCTATATGTCAGATATATTAGATATCCACTCTATATGTCAGATATATTAGATATCCACTCTATATGTCAGATATATTAGATATCCACTCTATATGTCAGATATATTAGATATACACTCTATATGTCATATATATTAGATATCCACTCTATATGTTAGATATATTAGATATCCACTCTATATGTTAGATATATTAGATATACACTCTATATGTCATATATATTAGATATCCACTCTATATGTTAGATATATTAGATATACACTCTATATGTCAGATATATTAGATATCCACTCTATATGTCAGATATATTAGATATCCACTCTATATGTCAGATATATTAGATATCCACTCTATATGTCAGATATATTAGATATCCACTCTATATGTCAGATATATTAGATATACACTCTATATGTTAGATATATTAGATATCCACTCTATATGTCAGATATATTAGATATCCACTCTATATGTCAGATATATTAGATATCCACTCTATATGTCAGATATATTAGATATACACTCTATATGTCAGATATATTAGGTATCCACTGTATATGTTAGATATATTAGATATCCACTCTATATGTTAGATATATTAGATATACACTCTATATGTTAGATATATTAGATATACACTCTATATGTCAGATATATTAGATATACACTCTATATGTCAGATATATTAGATATCCACTCTATATGTTAGATATATTAGATATACACTCTATATGTTAGATATATTAGATATCCACTCTATATGTCAGATATATTAGATATCCACTCTATATGTCAGATATATTAGATATCCACTCTATATGTCAGATATATTAGATATCCACTCTATATGTTAGATATATTAGATATCCACTCTATATGTTAGATATATTAGATATCCACTCTATATGTCAGATATATTAGATATACACTCTATATGTTAGATATATTAGATATCCACTCTATATGTTAGATATATTAGATATCCACTCTATATGTCAGATATATTAGATATACACTCTATATGTCAGATATATTAGATATCCACTCTATATGTCAGATATATTAGATATCCACTCTATATGTCAGATATATTAGATATACACTCTATATGTTAGATATATTAGATATACACTCTATATGTCAGATATATTAGATATCCACTCTATATGTTAGATATATTAGATATACACTCTATATGTCAGATATATTAGATATCCACTCTATATGTTAGATATATTAGATATCCACTCTATATGTTAGATATATTAGATATACACTCTATATGTCATATATATTAGATATCCACTCTATATGTTAGATATATTAGATATACACTCTATATGTCAGATATATTAGATATCCACTCTATATGTCAGATATATTAGATATCCACTCTATATGTCAGATATATTAGATATCCACTCTATATGTCAGATATATTAGATATCCACTCTATATGTCAGATATATTAGATATACACTCTATATGTTAGATATATTAGATATCCACTCTATATGTTAGATATATTAGATATCCACTCTATATGTCAGATATATTAGATATACACTCTATATGTCAGATATATTAGATATCCACTCTATATGTCAGATATATTAGATATCCACTCTATATGTCAGATATATTAGATATACACTCTATATGTCAGATATATTAGATATCCACTCTATATGTTAGATATATTAGATATACACTCTATATGTCAGATATATTAGATATCCACTCTATATGTTAGATATATTAGATATCCACTCTATATGTTAGATATATTAGATATACACTCTATATGTCATATATATTAGATATCCACTCTATATGTTAGATATATTAGATATCCACTCTATATGTCAGATATATTAGATATACACTCTATATGTCAGATATATTAGATATCCACTCTATATGTCAGATATATTAGATATACACTCTATATGTTAGATATATTAGATATACACTCTATATGTCAGATATATTAGATATCCACTCTATATGTTAGATATATTAGATATACACTCTATATGTCAGATATATTAGATATCCACTCTATATGTTAGATATATTAGATATCCACTCTATATGTTAGATATATTAGATATACACTCTATATGTCATATATATTAGATATCCACTCTATATGTTAGATATATTAGATATACACTCTATATGTCAGATATATTAGATATCCACTCTATATGTCAGATATATTAGATATCCACTCTATATGTCAGATATATTAGATATCCACTCTATATGTCAGATATATTAGATATCCACTCTATATGTCAGATATATTAGATATACACTCTATATGTTAGATATATTAGATATCCACTCTATATGTCAGATATATTAGATATCCACTCTATATGTCAGATATATTAGATATCCACTCTATATGTCAGATATATTAGATATCCACTCTATATGTCAGATATATTAGATATCCACTCTATATGTCAGATATATTAGATATCCACTCTATATGTCAGATATATTAGATATCCACTCTATATGTCAGATATATTAGATATCCACTCTATATGTCAGATATATTAGATATCCACTCTATATGTTAGATATATTAGATATCCACTCTATATGTCAGATATATTAGATATCCACTCTATATGTCAGATATATTAGATATCCACTCTATATGTCAGATATATTACATATCCACTCTATATGTTAGATATATTAGATATCCACTCTGTATGTTAGATATATTAGATATCCACTCTATATGTTAGATATATTAGATATCCACTCTATATGTTAGATATATTAGATATCCACTCTATATGTCAGATATATTAGATATCCACTCTATATGTTAGATATATTAGATATCCACTCTATATGTCAGATATATTAGATATCCACTCTATATGTTAGATATATTAGATATCCACTCTATATGTTAGATATATTAGATATACACTCTATATGTCAGATATATTAGATATCCACTCTATATGTCAGATATATTAGATATCCACTCTATATGTCAGATATATTAGATATCCACTCTATATGTCAGATATATTAGATATCCACTCTATATGTCAGATATATTAGATATCCACTCTATATGTCAGATATATTAGATATCCACTCTATATGTCAGATATATTAGATATCCACTCTATATGTCATATATATTAGATATCCACTCTATATGTCAGATATATTAGATATCCACTCTATATGTTAGATATATTAGATATCCACTCTATATGTCAGATATATTAGATATCCACTCTATATGTCAGATATATTAGATATCCACTCTATATGTCAGATATATTAGATATACACTCTATATGTTAGATATATTAGGTATCCACTCTATATGTTAGATATATTAGATATCCACTCTATATGTCAGATATATTAGATATCCACTCTATATGTCAGATATATTAGATATCCACTCTATATGTCAGATATATTAGATATCCACTCTATATGTTAGATATATTAGATATCCACTCTGTATGTTAGATATATTAGATATACACTCTATATGTCAGATATATTAGATATCCACTCTATATGTTAGATATATTAGATATACACTCTATATGTCAGATATATTAGATATCCACTCTATATGTTAGATATATTAGATATCCACTCTATATGTTAGATATATTAGATATACACTCTATATGTCATATATATTAGATATCCACTCTATATGTTAGATATATTAGATATCCACTCTATATGTTAGATATATTAGATATACACTCTATATGTCATATATATTAGATATCCACTCTATATGTTAGATATATTAGATATACACTCTATATGTCAGATATATTAGATATCCACTCTATATGTCAGATATATTAGATATCCACTCTATATGTCAGATATATTAGATATCCACTCTATATGTCAGATATATTAGATATCCACTCTATATGTCAGATATATTAGATATACACTCTATATGTTAGATATATTAGATATCCACTCTATATGTCAGATATATTAGATATCCACTCTATATGTCAGATATATTAGATATCCACTCTATATGTCAGATATATTAGATATACACTCTATATGTCAGATATATTAGGTATCCACTGTATTTGTTAGATATATTAGATATCCACTCTATATGTTAGATATATTAGATATACACTCTATATGTTAGATATATTAGATATACACTCTATATGTCAGATATATTAGATATACACTCTATATGTCAGATATATTAGATATCCACTCTATATGTTAGATATATTAGATATACACTCTATATGTTAGATATATTAGATATCCACTCTATATGTCAGATATATTAGATATCCACTCTATATGTCAGATATATTAGATATCCACTCTATATGTCAGATATATTAGATATCCACTCTATATGTTAGATATATTAGATATCCACTCTATATGTTAGATATATTAGATATCCACTCTATATGTCAGATATATTAGATATACACTCTATATGTTAGATATATTAGATATCCACTCTATATGTTAGATATATTAGATATCCACTCTATATGTCAGATATATTAGATATACACTCTATATGTCAGATATATTAGATATCCACTCTATATGTCAGATATATTAGATATCCACTCTATATGTCAGATATATTAGATATACACTCTATATGTTAGATATATTAGATATACACTCTATATGTCAGATATATTAGATATCCACTCTATATATTAGATATACACTCTATATGTCAGATATATTAGATATCCACTCTATATGTTAGATATATTAGATATCCACTCTATATGTTAGATATATTAGATATACACTCTATATGTCATATATATTAGATATCCACTCTATATGTTAGATATATTAGATATACACTCTATATGTCAGATATATTAGATATCCACTCTATATGTCAGATATATTAGATATCCACTCTATATGTCAGATATATTAGATATCCACTCTATATGTCAGATATATTAGATATCCACTCTATATGTCAGATATATTAGATATACACTCTATATGTTAGATATATTAGATATCCACTCTATATGTCAGATATATTAGATATCCACTCTATATGTCAGATATATTAGATATCCACTCTATATGTCAGATATATTAGATATCCACTCTATATGTCAGATATATTAGATATCCACTCTATATGTCAGATATATTAGATATCCACTCTATATGTCAGATATATTAGATATCCACTCTATATGTCAGATATATTAGATATCCACTCTATATGTCAGATATATTAGATATCCACTCTATATGTTAGATATATTAGATATCCACTCTATATGTCAGATATATTAGATATCCACTCTATATGTCAGATATATTAGATATCCACTCTATATGTCAGATATATTAGATATCCACTCTATATGTTAGATATATTAGATATCCACTCTGTATGTTAGATATATTAGATATCCACTCTATATGTTAGATATATTAGATATCCACTCTATATGTTAGATATATTAGATATCCACTCTATATGTCAGATATATTAGATATCCACTCTATATGTTAGATATATTAGATATCCACTCTATATGTCAGATATATTAGATATCCACTCTATATGTTAGATATATTAGATATCCACTCTATATGTTAGATATATTAGATATACACTCTATATGTCAGATATATTAGATATCCACTCTATATGTCAGATATATTAGATATCCACTCTATATGTCAGATATATTAGATATCCACTCTATATGTCAGATATATTAGATATCCACTCTATATGTCAGATATATTAGATATCCACTCTATATGTCAGATATATTAGATATCCACTCTATATGTCAGATATATTAGATATCCACTCTATATGTCAGATATATTAGATATACACTCTATATGTTAGATATATTAGATATACACTCTATATGTTAGATATATTAGATATCCACTCTATATGTCAGATATATTAGATATCCACTCTATATGTCAGATATATTAGTTATCCACTCTATATGTCAGATATATTAGATATACACTCTATATGTTAGATATATTAGATATACACTCTATATGTCAGATATATTAGTTATCCACTCTATATGTCAGATATATTAGTTATCCACTCTATATGTCAGATATATTAGATATACACTCTATATGTTAGATATATTAGATATCCACTCTATATGTCAGATATATTAGATATCCACTCTATATGTCAGATATATTAGATATCCACTCTATATGTCAGATATATTAGATATACACTCTATATGTTAGATATATTAGATATCCACTCTATATGTCAGATATATTAGATATCCACTCTATATGTCAGATATATTAGATATCCACTCTATATGTTAGATATATTAGATATCCACTCTATATGTCAGATATATTAGATATACACTCTATATGTTAGATATATTAGATATCCACTCTATATGTCAGATATATTAGATATCCACTCTATATGTTAGATATATTAGATATCCACTCTATATGTCAGATATATTAGATATCCACTCTATATGTCAGATATATTAGATATCCACTCTATATGTCAGATATATTAGATATCCACTCTATATGTCAGATATATTAGGTATCCACTCTATATGTCAGATATATTAGATATCCACTCTATATGTCAGATATATTAGATATCCACTCTATATGTCAGATATATTAGATATCCACTCTATATGTCAGATATATTAGATATCCACTCTATATGTCAGATATATTAGATATCCACTCTATATGTCAGATATATTAGATATCCACTCTATATGTCAGATATATTAGATATACACTCTATATGTCAGATATATTAGATATACACTCTATATGTCAGATATATTAGATATCCACTCTATATGTCAGATATATTAGATATCCACTCTATATGTTAGATATATTAGATATCCACTCTATATGTCAGATATATTAGATATCCACTCTATATGTTAGATATATTAGATATCCACTCTATATGTCAGATATATTAGATATACACTCTATATGTCAGATATATTAGATATACACTCTATATGTCAGATATATTAGATATCCACTCTATATGTTAGATATATTAGATATCCACTCTATATGTCAGATATATTAGATATACACTCTGTATGTCAGATATATTAGATATCCACTCTATATGTCAGATATATTAGATATACACTCTATATGTCAGATATATTAGATATCCACTCTATATGAGAGGACAGGACAGGGGAGGAGAGAGGACAGGGGAGGAGAGAGGACAGGGGAGGAGAGAGGAGGGGAGGAGAGAGGACAGGGGGGGGGAGAGGAGGGGAGGAGAGAGGACAGGGGGGGAGAGAGGAGGGAAGGAGAGAGGACAGGGGAGGAGAGAGGAGGGGAGGAGAGAGGACAGGGGGAGGAGAGAGGAGGGGAGGAGAGAGGACAGGGGAGGAGAGAGGACAGGGGAGGAAAGAGGAGGGGAGGAGAGGGGACAGGGGAGGAGAGAGGACAGAGGACAGGGGAGGAGAGAGGACAGGGGAGGAGAGAGGAGAGGAGGGGAGGAGAGGACAGGGGGAGGAGAGAGGACAGGGGAGGAGAGAGGACAGGGGAGGAGAGAGGACAGGGGGGGAGAGAGGACAGGGGGGGAGAGAGGACAGGGGAGGACAGGGGAGGAGAGAGGACAGGGGGGAGAGAGGACAGGGGAGGACACGTGATTAGAGGGGAGGAGAGGAAATGGGAGGGGAGGAGAAGCGGCTGGGTGATGTGGTGTGATGAGGTGAAGCGAGGCGGGTGATACCAGGGAGGGGAGGAGAAGGAGACAACCCAGGTTATCATTACACATTACAGTTGCCTCAACGGGAAAATAACCACTATTCAGCACCTCTCTCTCGCAAGAAGAGATTGTTGACGGTAAAAGTGAGGTGAATAAGTTTTGTTGTCTCAAAAAAGACATGGGGACTTCCAGTTTGATTGGGAATCTCAGGAAAGGTTTTCAGGAAAATATTCATCCCCTTGTTTGAGTTTGTGCGTGTGTCTGTGTGTGTTTGTGTGTTTACTGTCCTGGTCTAACTAATGTCTTGTGGCAGCTGTGTAATCTCTGTTGATTTAATGCTGACCTTGGTGTTCTCCAATACCAAACACACACACACACACACACACACACACACACACACACACACACACACACACACACACACACACACACACACACACACACACACACACACACACACACACACACACACACATACACACACACACACACACACACACATACACACACACTATGGGTTGGACACATACGGCCATGGTCAAAGAATCAGGGAACTGTCACGACTTCCGCCGAAGTCGGTTCCTCTCCTTGTTCGGGCGGCGTTCGGCGTTCGACGTCACCGGTCTTCTAGCCATCGCCGATCCATCTTTCATTTTCCATTTGTTTGGTCTTGTTTCCCCACACACCTGGTTTACATTTCCCTCATTACTTGTCGTGTATTTAACCCTCTGTTCCCCCCCCATGTCTGTGTGTGAAATTGTTTATTGTCAGGTGGGCACGTTTCTGGCTGGTTTGCGCCGGGTTTTGTTTTACACCCGTGCTTTGTGGCAGCCGGTACTTTGTACTTTGTTATTTTGTACTTTGTGCTGCCTCTCTTGTTCTTTGGGCATTCGTTTTGTGAGGCGGTTGCGTTCTGTTATTATGATTGCCTCAGTATAGTGCTTTGTTCGTTCATCTCTGTGTCACTTCCTGACCTTAGTTCCTTTTTTATGTCTCTATTTTAGTTTGGGCAGGGCGTGAGTTGGGGTGGACAGTCTATGTTCTTTTTCTATGATGTCATTCATCTCTGCTCTCCTGCGCCTGACTCCCATGCACCAGCTACACTCACCCCTTGACAGGAACAGACATCAGCAGGAGAGAGACACGGTAGCAATGCACCACACGTCATCTTCAAGACACTGAAGATTCTCATAATGACTAATTTAACCATTGTTATTACACACTGCCACACAGTCACTGACACAAAGACAGGCTTATGTTACAGTCACACAGTCACTGACACAAAGACAGGCTTATGTTACAGTCACACAGTCACTGACACAAAGACAGGCTTATGTTACAGTCACACAGTCACTGACACAAAGACAGGCTTATGTTACAGTCACACAGTCACTGACACAAAGACAGGCTTATGTTACAGTAACACAAAGCTGAGAGACAGACATGCAGGCAGAGAGAGAGAGAGACAGGCAGAGAGACAGACAGATTGAGGATACAGTCACATTCGCTATCTAATGATTTGGGTCACCGCCCAACTAGGACACTACTCCTCCAGCCTTTTTTCCAATAATACCCATCTCGCTCTCTCTTTCTCTCTTTCTCTCTCTCTCTCTCTCTCTCTCCATCTCTCTCTCTGTCTCTGTCTCTCTCTCTGTCTCTCTCTCTCTCTCTCTCTCTCTCTCTCTCTCTCTCTGTCTCTCTCTTTGTCTCTCTCTCTCTCTCTCTGTCTCTCTCTCTCTCTCTCTCTCTCTTCGTCTTTCTCTCACGGAGTGCATGCAGGCTGCATGGGATTATTTCACCAAATGATTCTGTGAATGTCATTTAGCTAGCAGGGAACATGCCTCAGACATGATTCCCTGGTCCTTCCTCCCTCAGCCATTCTCTCTCTCTCTCGGTGTCTTTGTGTGATTAATATTGAAGGCTGAACCATGTCTTCAGATGGATGATTTAATTATGTCATATGTTTTACCCCCTACGCCACTTTGTAGAACAGTCCTGTATGCCAAATAGAATCAAATGCTTTTTTGGAAGTTGATAAAGCAAGCGTATATTTTGGTATTATTTTGGTGGACATGTTTATCTATCAGGGTGTATTAGGGTGTAAATATGATCGGTCGTGCGATGTTTTGGTATAAATCCAATTTGGCTTTTACTCAAGACATTGTGCTTATTAAGGAAGTTTAGAACTCTTAAATGTATAATACTACAGAAAACCTTTCCCAGGTTACTGTTCACACAAATGCCTCTGTAATTGTTACGGTCAAATTTGTCTCCCTTCTTAAAGATTGGGGTTATGAGGCCTTGATTCCAGATGTCAGGGAAATAACCTACACTCAGGATCCAATTAAACAGTTTTAATATAGACAATTAAAATGTTGCTCTAGTGAGTTTGAGCATCTCATTTAGGATGCCATCAGGTCCGCATGCTTTTTCAAATTTGAGGGCCTGAAGTTCCTTATAGAGCGCCTGGTTGGTAATTGGGGAGTCCAAAGGATCAAGTTGAATAGTGTTGTAGAGTGTTTTAAAATGGGTTGTCCATTTGTCACCATTTTGTATCGCTAATTCCTCTTGTTTTGATTTTGCCAGAAGTTGTTTGTGTTTATGGACTCCTCAGTTAGTGTCAGCTGCTTGCTGTTGTACTTTTTTTGGTTCTGAGTGTTACGTTTATAGAGTTTTAAAGTCTCACAGTAATGAAGGCGTAATTCACCATTATTTGGGTCTCTGTGCTTTTGGTTGGATAGTGTTCTAAGTTTTTTACTTATAATTTTACAATCTGCATGAAACCAGTTGTCGTCTGTGGTCTTTTTTGTTTTGTTGTTTATCAATTTCAATTGTGCTTCTTTTGCCGTTTTCCTGAATATATAGTTGATGTTTTGTACTGCTAGATTGATGCCTTCTTTACTGTGAGTGAATGTGGTATCCAGAAAGTTATCTAAGAGTGTTTGGATATTTTGGTTACAGGTTGCTTTCTGGTATTCTCCTGTGCTGTTTTGGGCCCATCTGTATGAATGTCTGATGTTGTACAGCTTACTGGGCTGTGAATGTGTGGTTGTTTCCATGTCTCTTCTTTTGAGCAACAATGTAATTTGGCTGTGATCAGACAGAGGTGTTAGTGGCTTGACAGTGAATGAGCTGAGAGAGAAAGGGTCAATGTCTGTCATCATATAGTCTACTGTACTGTGACCAAGAGGTGAGCAATAGGTGAATCTCCCCAAAGAGTCCCCCCGTAACCTACCATTGACAAAGTACAGACCCAGGCTTCTACAGAGCTGCAACAGATCCCTTCCATTTTTGTTGATGGTGCTGTCATTGTTGTTTCTATGGGGGAGACAGTATGGCCTGTAATAAAGCTGTCCCCTCGTGTGGTCGTTAGATCAGGTAGTGTTCCTGTGTGCTCGTTAGATCAGGTAGTGTTCCTGTGTGCTCGTTAGATCAGGTAGTGTTCCTGTGTGCTCGTTAGATCAGGTAGTGTTCCTGTGTGCTCGTTAGATCAGGTAGTGTTCCTGTGTGCTCGTTAGATCAGGTAGTGTTCCTGTGTGGTCGTTAGATCAGGTAGTGTTCCTGTGCCGCATTTGTGTCCCCACAGATGAGCACATTTCCCTGGGCCTGGAAATGGCACGTCTCTTCCTCAAGGGTGGGGAAGATCTCCTCTGAGTAATATGGGGATTCTGAGGGGGGATATATATTGCGCAAAGGAACACATATTTTTCTGTCAGTACAAGTTATTTTTTCAGTTTTAACCAAATGTGATAATTACCAATTTTGAGGGGATCAATTCGATTTTGTAGTTCAGATTTGTACCAAATGATCAGTCCTCCAGAGTCTCTTCCTCTATTGACAGAGCCGTGTTTTTGTGACGGCACAATTACCTCTCTGTAGCCTGTGGGACAGTGAGTGACAATGTCAGCCTTACACCATGTCTCCTGCAGAATGATGATGTCAACATCCTGAAGATTTTTTTTTAAACTCCAGTGATGAACTCTTCAGTCTGTTAGCAATTTATGTTATTCTTCAATAATAATAATAATAACTCCAATTTATTCAATAACACAAACTCCAAATCAGGGGGAGAAAAATAAGTTATTTGAGAAGGACAAATCATAGATGTTCAGTCTCCCCTGTCCTCAGCTTTTCTCCCCAGATGCCATTTATAACCCCCCACCCTTGCCTGGGGTTGACCAATCAGAAGTCCTTGCAGTACAACTGAGCCAATGGCCAAAAAAACAAGTATCCTGCTCCAGACTCAATGTACAGACCAATAAAAACGTGGCACACGTAGCTCTGAGTCCAGGATTGACATTCCACAGATTCTAAACAGATGTTGAACCGAAGACCAACTATTTACATTGACAATTCCCTATTGATTGTTAATTCTAGTCCTCTCGTCCTCTGCGTTGTGTATTTATCTTCAAAATAATCTTGTAAGTCCAAAGGTTGATGATTTTAGGCCCTAAATGTTCCACATGCTAACTGATAGCGATTTCACATTGCAAAAAGAAAGAATAGCACAGTCAGAAATACAGTAACTACTAACTACTAAGTTGTTAAGAGTGAGATAAACAGGATAACAGCATTTGTTCTGTTATATATATATATATATATATATATATATATATATATATATATATATATATATATATATATATATATACACTACCATTCAAAAGTTTGGGATCACTTAGAAATGGCCTTGTTTTTGAAAGAAAAGCTAATTTTTGGTCCATTAAAATAACATAAAATTGATCAGAAATACAGTGTAGACATTGTTAATGTTGTGAATGACTATTGTAGCTGGAAACGGGTGATTTTTTATGGAATATCTGCATAGGCGTACAGAGGCCCATTATCAGCAACCATCACTCCTGTGTTCCAATGGCACGTTGTGTCAGCTAATCCAAGTTTATCATTTTAAAAGGCTAATTGATCATTAGAATACCCTTTTGCAATTACGTTAGCACAGCTGAAAACTGTTGTTCTGATTAAAGAAGCAATACAACTGGCCTTCTTTAGACTAGTTGAGTATCTGGAGCATCTGCATTTGTGGGTTCGATTACAGGCTCAAAATGTCCAGAAACAAAGACCTTTCCTCTGAAACTCATCAGTCTATTCTTGTTCTGAGAAATGAAGGCTATTATTCCATGTGAGGAATTGCCAAGAAACTAAATATCTCGTACAATGCTGTGTACTACTGCCTTCACAGAACAGAGCAAACTGGCACTAACCAGAATAGAAGGAGAAGTGGGAGGCCCCGGTGCACAACTGAGCAAGAGGACAAGTACATTAGAGTGTCTAGTTTGAGAAACAGACGCCTCACAAGTCCTCAACTGGCAGCTTCATTAAATAGTACCCGCAAAACACCAGTCTCAACGTCAACAGTGAAGAGGCGACTGGCCAATGAAAAGAAAAGAACACAGATACTGGACAGAGGAACTCTACCTAGAAGGCCAGCATCCCGGAGTCACCTCTTCACTGTTGTAGGCTGGGCCCGGTCCAGTCTGGCTAAGCCGATGGAAGTGGTGATGCTCTGGTGGTGGGTGGGGCCTGTGGGGTGCGCTGGGTCTGGTGGGGCGTTGAAGGGGCCTGGGGCTCCTTGGTGGTGCAGTGGTCTGGTAGGGGTCTCTGGGTGGTCCTCTGTCCAGTGCAGCATGGAGTGTTTGTCTACCAAGTGTCCCGTCCTTTAGAGACTTGGCAAACATCCCTACTCAAAGAAATTAAAGCTACACTCTGGGATTTGAAAAACAACAATATCAAACAAAACTGCACCAGGTTGATGGAGAAGGCTTCCAGATCCCAGACTGTACCTTTTAAAGTACCGACAGTGGTACCTATTATTTCGTTTCCCTTGTTTCAGGTCAACATTATGAATAAATTGTACACACTGATTACTTAAGATGGCGCCGGAGAACAAGGCTGACGTTCGTTTCTTTGCGTTGTTTGTAACGTATTTAAAAAAAAAAAAAAAAAAAAAACGTATTTTGTACATAATGTTGCTGCTACCCTCCTCTTATGAGCAAAAATAACTTCTGGAACTCCGATTACTCACGACGGACTGGCAGAATCCTTTTTTCCCTTTAACGAGTCTGACTGCTTCCCCGGGAACAGACCCAGATCCCCGTGATTTGCGTGAAGAGGAGGCGGAGAAAAGGGGCCAGAGGGCGGGCTGCCTTCTGAGAATTCGTAGGCGATCGAATAAACCCCCACTTCCTTCCATTCTACTAGCAAACGTGCAATCTTTGAAAAATAAAATCGATGACCTACACTGAAGATTAAACTACTAACGGGACATTCAAAACTGTAATATCTTATGCTTCACGGAGTCGTGGCTGAACGACGACATTATCAACATACAGCTGGCTGGTTAAACGCTGTATCGGCAGGAGAGAACAGCGGCGTCTGGTAAGACAAGGGGCGGCGGATTATTTATTTTTGTAAATAACAGCTGGTGCACGATATCTAAGGAAGTCGCTAGGTTTTGCTCGCCTGAGGTAGAGTATCTCATGATAAGCTGTAGACCACACTATCTACCTAGAGAGTATTCATCTGTATTTTTCACCACTATATACCACCACAGACTGAGGCTGGCACTAAGACCGCACTCAATGAGCCGTATTCCGCCATAAGCAAACAGGAAACGCTCACCCAGAGGCGGCGCTCCTAGTAGCCAGGGACTTTAATGCAGGGAAACTTAAATCTGTCTTACCAAATTTATATCAGCACGTTAAATGTGCAACCAGAGGGAAAAACCTCTGGACCACCTTTACTCCACACACAGAGACGCATATAAAACATACAAAGCTCTCCTTTGCCCTCCATCTGGCAAATCTGACCATAATTCTATCCTCCTGATTCCTGCTTACAAACTAAATTAAACCAGGAAGCACCAGTGACTAGATCAATAAAAAAGTGGTCAGATGAAGCAGATGCTAAGCTACAGGACTGTTTTGCTAGCACAGACTGGAATATGTTCCGGGGTTCCTCCGATGGCATTGAGGAGTACACTACATCAGTCATTGGCTTCATTAATAAGTGCATTGATGAAGTCATCCCCACAGTGACCGTACGTACATACCCCAACCAGAAGCCATGGATTACAGGCATCATCCGCACTGAGCAAAAGGCTAGAGCTGCATTTTTCATTGAGCGGGACTCTAACCCGGAAGCTTATAAGAAATCCCACTATGCCCTCCGACGAACCATCAAACAGGCAAAGAGTCAATACAGGACTAAGATCAAATAGTACTACACCGGCTCTGATGCTCGTCGGATGTGGCAGGGCTTGCAAACCATTACAGTCTACAAAGGGAAGCACAGCCGAGAGCTGCCCAGTGACAAAGCCTACCAGACGAGCTAAACTACTTCTATGCTCACTTCGAGGCAAATAACACTGAAACATGCATGAGAGCACCAGCTGTTCCGGAAGACTGTGTGATCACTCTCTCCACAGCCGATGTGAGTAATGTGAGTAAGTATTCAGAAGGCCACAGGGCCAGTCAGATTACCACACTGCGAGAATGCGCTGACCAAATGGCAAGTGTCTTCACTGACATTTTCAACCTCTCCCTGTCCGAGTCTGTGATATCAACATGTTTTAAGCAGACCACCATAGTCCCTGTGCACAAGAACACTAAGGTAACCTGCCTAAATGAATACCGACCCGTAGCACGTCTGTAGCCATGAAGTGCTTTGAAGGGCTGGTCAAGGCTCACATTAACACTATTCTACCAGAAACCCTAGGCCCACTCCAATTTGCATACCGCCCTAACAGATCCACAGATGATGCAATCTCTATTGCACTCCATTCTGCCCATTCCCACCTAGACAAAAGGAACACCTATGTGAGAATGCTATTCATTGACTACAGCTCAGCATTCAACACCATAGTGCCCTCAAAGCTCATCAATATGCTAAGGGCCCTGGGACTAAACACTTCCTCCTGCAACTGGATCCTGGACTTCCTGACGGGCCGCCCCCAGGTGGTAAGGGTAGGTAACAACACATCCGCCATGCTGCTCCTCAACACAGGGGCCCCTCAGGGGTGCGTGCTCAGTCCCCTCCTGTACTCCCTGTTCACTCATGACCGCACGGCCAGGCACGACTTCAACACCAACATTAAGTTTGCCGATGACACAACAGTGGTAGGCCTGATCACCGACAACGACGAGACAGCCTATAGGGAGGAGGTCAGAGACCTGGCCGTGTGGTGCCAGGACAACAACCTCTCCCTCAACGTAATCAAGAGAAAGGAGATGATTGTGGACTACAGGAAAAAGAGGACCGAGCACGACCCCATTCTCATCAACGGGGCTGGTAGTGACGAGCTTCAATGCCATACAACTCTCCTTCTGTGGCCTCCAACTGCTCTTAAATGCAAGCAAAACTAAATGCTTGCTCTTCAACCGATCGCTGCTTCGCTGCCCGAAGCTGGAGTCTTATATCTCCCTCACTAACTTTAAGCAACAGCTGTCAGAGCAGCTCACAGATCACTGCACCTGTACATAGCCCATCTGTAAATAGCCCATCCAACTATCTCATCCCCATATTGTTATTTCTTTTTTTGCTCCTTTGCACCCCAGTACCTCTACTTGCACATTTATCTTCTGTACATCTATCACTCCAGTGTTTAATTGCTAAATTGTAATTATTTCACCACTATGGCCTATTTATTGCCTTAGCTCCCTAATCTTACTACATTTGCACACACTGTATATAGACACACTGTATATAGGACTTTCATATTGTGTTATTGACTGTACGTTTGTTTTTCCAATGTGTAACTCTGTGTTGTTTGTGTCGCACTGCTTTGCTCTATCTTGGCCAGGTCGCAGTTGTAAATGACTGGCCTACCTGGTTAAATAAAGTTGAAATAAAAGAATATATAATAAAACAATGTTTAACAGACAGGACGAGACTCGTAATCATCTGCGCAATCCACAAGGGCACGAAAGTCCAAAACACACAGCACAGGTACTCACACGCACCAAACGGACATTGTAACAATAATTGACAGCCCCAATGGAAACCAAAGGGCACACTACTACAAGTACCAATCAATGGGAATAGGGGACAGGTGTGGCGTAAGGAACGTTCCGGAAGGATCCGTGACATGAATGGTACAATGAAACTTAACGAATTCGGGAACATCCTCTTTCTTTCTCATCAGGCCTATCTCCTTCCCTCGTATGTTTGATCACACAGTCTTCCCTTCTCCTTCCCCTCGTATGTTTGGGGCGCCGTCAGTGCACACAGAGGCCAGATTTGACCCGTCAATAATATCATCAGCAAACAATGTAACAAGGGCTTTCAGAAGATCCTTTCCTCGTGTTTGTCCCTGAAGGGGCGGTAAACATAGAAGTTCCTCTCTGAACGACTCGTTTTGTGGGAAGCGGACCCAAACACATAATTGGGCAATGTCCCTTACATCAGTGCTTTCGTCAAGCGCAACACTAAAACATGGCACCACGGGTATGTCAGAAATCAGGTGCTTAGCGATGTCCTCACTGATGTGTTCTATGTGTCTTGTTATGGTCCAGTCTGAGAGTTGCAGTCCCTTAATTTGCTTTAACATAGCTTCCTTGTTTGTGAAATCAGCATACAATATTTCGGCTGAGGCCAAAAAAAACATTATTTGACAATCTCAGCGTCTGTGAAAGCCTTCTTGCAATCTCTCTGTCGTTATTCTCCTTGCACAATGCTAGATCTGTCCATCCTGTGTTGTTGTCGTTTGAGTTGCGCTATTTAGTTGTTTCTGAGGTTGCTTTGTGGCGGATTTGTTTTGTCAAAGTGGACGTGGTGTGACTGGACATGTCGCTCTAAATTTGCTCGTTTAAAACAATTGTGGCAAATAAGACACAGTGAACTAGTCCCATCATGCAGTACAAAAAAGTACTTTGTCTGTCCATTTCTCTTGGAACTTTCTGTATTCTTCTCGAATCGACCATATCCTTCTCTTAGCCACCGGAGCTACGTTAGCCAGGTTAGCTAGCTACATTTTCCCGCCGTCATCTTCCTGATTTCCCTGGTTCTCCGGTGGTTGTTCGTTCATAGCCGTCACGTTGTTCTCCAGCTCTTCCCCCTCATTTTCATTGTCAATAGATTTACATTTCTTTTTTTTTAACAACAAATTGATCCATGTCGACCAGACTGCAAAATTAGCGAGTAGCAAACGGATACGTGTCGGTCGCTGTAGCTGAGCAGTTGCGTTCTATTTCGACCAAACGTTTTACGTCGGCCTTTCTGTTCAACAGCTGCGCTATACTGCCATCTATCTGCCATCCAGGGAACAATCGATATATTCAATGAAATGATTTAGGCCTGCATTAATAAACACATTGAATTGAAATTGTATCATTGTTATGTATTATGAGTTGGAAAATGGGAAAATCCCTGCAAGCCGCACATGAAGGGCTCCCGGGCTGCGAAATGAGTATCACTGGTATAGAGAGAGGAATTATAGGCTGTATATTATCAAGGTAATGATTTTACTCCTTCAGACACACACACACACACACACACACACACACACACACACACACACACACACACACACACACACACACACACACACACACACACACACACACACACACACACACAAACACTTCAGCTCACATGTGAAATTAGATTAATATCATGGAGATTTTGTCCTGGAGGGGCTCTAGACTTTATAGACTGTGATGTGATGTGATTGCTACTTGTCAGCTTTAGGCTCTTATAGAGGACAAGTCCATTACTTGCACACTCTTAGAAAACAAGGTGCTATTTAGAAAACGAAAGGGTTCTTCGGCTGTCCCCATAAGAGAAGCCTTTTAATTAAAAACCCTTTTGGTTCCAGGTAGAACCCTATTGGGTTCCATGTGGAACACTTTCCCCAGACGGTTTATTCATGGGACCCAAAAGGGTTCTACCTGGAATCAAAAAGGGTTCTACCTGGAACCAAAAAGGGTTCTACCTGGAACCAAAAACGGTTATCCTATGGGGACTATTTTCTAAGAGTGTACAGTAAAACAACAAAGGCATACAGTAGAATATAGCCTAGACCTGTTTCTGCCCAGTCCAACTCCATTGTCATTGTCAAGCCAAGCATATTTCTCAGGACAATTCCATAAGGATTTGTCAAGAGAGCAGAATCAGACGGACAGCAAGACTACCGATGCTGTCCTCGTTAAGCTTAATGTTTGGTCTGCCAAATGAGTGACTCATGCAGGCTACCTACCGTATGTACAGTAACTTCATGGTTGAATGACTGTTTCTCCTCTACAGCACCGATATAGATGTAATGCAATGAAGAGCACTTACACAATGCACTGCACATAGCTACTTACATCATACCCTCCTACTACTGCAATATACTGAACCTACTGACAATGTATAGCAATATAGAGAATAATGTCTCTTCTGGACCTACTGTATGTACTATATAATTTCTCTTATTCTGTATCTACTATATAATGTCTCTAATTCTGTATCTACTATATAATGTCTCTTATTCTGTATCTACTATATAATGTCTCTTATTCTTTATCTACTATATAATGTCTCTTATTCTTTATCTACTATATAATGTCTCTTATTCTGTATCTACTATATAATGTCTCTTATTCTTTATCTACTATATAATGTCTCTTATTCTTTATCTACTATATACTGTATCTTAGTTCTGGACCTTCTATATAATGTCTCTAATTCTGTATCTACTATATAATGTCTCTAATTCTGTATCTACTATATAATGTCTCTACTGTACCTACTATATAATGTCTCTTATTCTGGACCTACTATATAATGTCTCTACTGTATCTACTATATAATGTATCTACTGTATGTACTATATAATGTATCTACTGTATGTACTATATAATGTATCTACTGTATCTACTATATAATGTATCTACTGTATCTACTATATAATGTATCTACTGTATCTACTATATAATGTATCTACTGTATGTACTATATAATTTCTCTTATTCTGTATCTACTATATAATGTCTCTAATTCTGTATCTACTATATAATGTCTCTTATTCTGTATCTACTATATAATGTCTCTTATTCTTTATCTACTATATAATGTCTCTTATTCTTTATCTACTATATAATGTCTCTTATTCTGTATCTACTATATAATGTCTCTTATTCTTTATCTACTATATAATGTCTCTTATTCTTTATCTACTATATACTGTATCTTAGTTCTGGACCTTCTATATAATGTCTCTAATTCTGTATCTACTATATAATGTCTCTAATTCTGTATCTACTATATAATGTCTCTACTGTACCTACTATATAATGTCTCTTATTCTGGACCTACTATATAATGTATCTACTGTATCTACTATATAATGTATCTACTGTATGTACTATATAATGTATCTACTGTATCTACTATATAATGTATCTACTGTATCTACTATATAATGTCTCTTATTCTGTATCTACTATATAATGTCTCTACTGTATCTACTATATAATGTATCTACTGTATGTACTATATAATGTATCTACTGTATCTACTATATAATGTATCTACTGTATCTACTATATAATGTCTCTTATTCTGTATCTACTGTATAATGTATCTACTGTATCTACTATATTCTGTATCTACTGTATAATGTATCTACTGTATCTACTATATAATGTATCTACTGTATCTACTATATAATGTATCTACTGTATCTACTATATAATGTATCTACTGTATCTACTATATAATGTATCTACTGTATCTACTATATAATGTATCTACTGTATCTACTATATAATGTATCTACTGTATCTACTATATAATGTATCTACTGTATCTACTATATAATGTATCTACTGTATCTACTATATAATGTATCTACTGTATCTACTATATAATGTCTCTTATTCTGTATCTACTATATAATGTCTCTTATTCTGTATCTACTATATAATGTCTCTACTGTATCTACTATATAATGTCTCTACTGTATCTACTATATAATGTATCTACTGTATCTACTATATAATGTATCTACTGTATCTACTATATAATGTATCTACTGTATCTACTATATAATGTATCTACTGTATCTACTATATAATGTCTCTTATTCTGTATCTACTGTATAATGTCTCTTATTCTGTATCTACTATATAATGTCTCTACTGTATCTACTATATAATGTCTCTACTGTATCTACTATATCATGTCTCTTATTCTGTACCTACTATATAATGTCTCTTATTCTGTATCTACTATATAATGTCTCTTATTCTGTATCTACTATATAATGTCCCTTATTCTGTACCTACTATATAATGTCTCTTATTCTGTACCTACTATATAATGTCTCTTATTCTGTACCTACTATATAATGTATCTACTGTATGTACTATATAATGTATCTACTGTATCTACTATATAATGTCTCTACTGTATCTACTATATAATGTATCTACTGTATGTACTATATAATGTATCTACTGTATCTACTATATAATGTATCTACTGTATCTACTATATAATGTATCTACTGTATCTACTGTATCTACTATATAATGTATCTACTGTATGTACTATATAATGTATCTACTGTATCTACTATATAATGTCTCTACTGTATCTACTATATAATGTATCTACTGTATGTACTATATAATGTATCTACTGTATCTACTATATAATGTATCTACTGTATCTACTATATAATGTATCTACTGTATCTACTATATAATGTATCTACTGTATGTACTATATAATGTATCTACTGTATCTACTATATAATGTCTCTACTGTATGTACTATATAATGTATCTACTGTATGTACTATATAATGTATCTACTGTATCTACTATATAATGTATCTACTGTATAATGTATCTACTGTATCTACTATATAATGTATCTACTGTATCTACTGTATCTACTATATAATGTATCTACTGTATGTACTATATAATGTATCTACTGTATGTACTATATAATGTATCTACTGTATCTACTATATAATGTATCTACTGTATCTACTATATAATGTCTCTTATTCTGTATCTACTATATAATGTCTCTTATTCTGTATCTACTGTATAATGTATCTACTGTATCTACTGTATCTACTGTATAATGTATCTACTGTATCTACTGTATAATGTATCTTCTGTATCTACTATATAATGTATCTACTATATCTACTATATATAATGTCTCTTATTCTGTATCTACTGTATAATGTATCTACTGTATCTACTGTATCTACTATATAATGTCTCTAATTCTGTATCTACTGTATCTACTATATGCTGTATCTACTATATAATGTCTCTACTGTATCTACTATATAATGTATCTACTGTATGTACTATATAATGTATCTACTGTATCTACTATATAATGTATCTACTGTATGTACTATATAATGTATCTACTGTATCTACTATATAATGTATCTACTGTATCTACTATATAATGTATCTACTGTATGTACTATATAATGTCTCTTATTCTGTATCTACTATATATAATGTATCTTATTCTTTATCTACTGTATCTACTATATAATGTCTCTACTGTATCTACTGTATAATGTCTCTACTGTATCTACTGTATAATGTCTCTACTGTATCTACTGTATCTATTATATAATGTCTCTACTGTATCTACTGTATAATGTCTCTACTATATCTACTGTATAATGTCTCTACTATATCTACTGTATAATGTCTCTACTGTATCTACTGTATAATGTCTCTACTGTATCTACTGTATAATGTCTCTACTGTATCTACTGTATAATGTCTCTACTGTATCTACTGTATAATGTCTCTACTGTATCTACTGTATAATGTCTCTACTGTATCTACTGTATAATGTCTCTACTGTATCTACTGTATAATGTCTCTACTGTATCTACTGTATAATGTCTCTACTGTATCTACTGTGTAATGTCTCTACTGTATCTACTGTATAATGTCTCTACTGTATCTACTGTATCTACTATATAATGTCTCTACTGTATCTACTGTATAATGTCTCTACTGTATCTACTGTATAATGTCTCTACTGTATCTACTGTATAATGTCTCTACTGTATCTACTGTATAATGTCTCTACTGTATCTACTGTATAATGTCTCTACTGTATCTACTATATAATGTCTCTACTGTATCTACTATATAATGTATCTACTGTATCTACTATATAATGTCTCTACTGTATCTACTATATAATGTCTCTACTGTATCTACTATATAATGTCTCTACTGTCTCTACTGTATCTACTATATAATGTCTCTACTGTATCTACTATATAATGTCTCTTATTCTGTGTCTACTGTATCTACTATATATAATGTGTCTGTGTCCCAAACGTTGCCCTGTTCCCTTTAGACCCCTATAGTCACTGGTCAGAAGTAGTGAACTATACAGGGAACAGGGCAACGTTCTAGTGTGTGTATTATCCAGACTCTAGCTGGTCTCTCAGTAGAAGTGGAGTAGCTAGCTGGCTAACCGAAGTACCTCCCTCACACCATTTTATGTAACCTAGATACATAATGAGCACAACGGTCTCTCTCTCCCTAAACCCTAAACCCTAAACCCTCCACATCAGCATACTACGTATAGTACTTTACTACTTTTAACCCCTTTGTTATGGCGATGCCTAAATAAGTTCAGCAGTAAAAGTGTGCAATAATAATATTAATATTAATAATAATAATAACAATAATAGTATTTAACATGATTTTTGAATGACTACCTCGAATCTCAACCCCAACACATACTAATGTACCATTATCTGTAAGGTCCCTCAGTCAAGCAGTGAGTTTCAAACACATATTCAACCACAAAGAACGGGGATGTTTTCCAATGCCTCGCAAAGAAGGGCACCTACTGGTAGATGTGTAGAAGAAGAAAAATAACGGAGATTGAATATCCCTTTGAACGTGGTGAAGTTATTCATTACACTTTGGATGGTGTATCAATACACCCAGTCACTACAAAGATACAGGCGTCCTTCCTAACTCAGTTGCCGGAAAGGAAGGAAACCGCTCAGGGATTTCACCATGAGGCCAATGGGGACTTTAAAACAGTTACGGAGTTTAACGGCTGTGATATTAGAAAACTGGGGATATTTCAAAAACTTTGTAGTTACTCCACAAAACTAACCGAATTGACAGAGTGAAATGAAGGAAGCGTGTACAAAATATTCCAAAACATGCATCCTGTTTGCAACAACGCACTAAAGTAATATTGCAAAAATATGGAGCAAAGCAATTCACTTTTTGTCCCGAATAAAAAAAATCCAATACATTACTGAGTACCACTCTCCATATTTTCAAGCATAGTGGTGGCTGCATCAGGTTATGGGTATGCTTGTAATCATTAAGGACTGGGGAGTTTTTCAGGATAAAAAATAAACGGAATGGAGCAAAGCACAGGCAAAATCCTAGAGGAAAACCTGGTTCAGTCTGCTTTCCACCAGACACTGGGAGATTAATGCATCTTTCAGCAGGACAATAACCTAAATCACAAGGCCAAATCTACACTGGAGTTGCTTACCTAGAAAGTGAATATTCCTGAGTGGCTGAGTTATAGTTTTGATTTAAATCAAAATAAAATCATAGAGACTTAGCCAGATACACTCACAACTGTAATCGCTGCCAAAGGTGGTTCTACAAAGTCTTGACCCAAGGGTGTGAATACTTATGTAAATTAGCTATTGTAGTTTCTAAAAACATGTTTTCAATTTGTTATTATGGGTTATTTATGTAGATGGGTGAAACATTAAATCTATTTAATCCATTTTGAATTCAGGCTGTAAGAGAACAACATGTGGAATAAGTCAAGGGGTATGAAAACTTTCTGAAGGCTCTGTATCCGTTCACATTTATAAACCCTGAAGCATGAAATACGGTTATAGATCATTTGTGACCCATTTATGTTGTGCTTATGAAACGTATATGAATGCTTTCCGAGGCCTACGTAAGATGCACTTAAAATAAAGTTTTTTAACATCCGTTTGAGATTGATACAGTTTTTGACATGCGTCCTATCGTCATCTAATGGTAGAAAGCAAACAGGCCTATTAAAGACACAGAGCACTGACAGGGACCTCAGGCCTCGCTCTCTGATTCTGTCTCTGTTTTTCTCTCTCTGTCTCTCTGTCTCTCTGTCTGTCTCTCTCTCTCTCTCTCTGTCTCTCTGTCTCTCTGTCTGTCTCTCTGTCTACCTCTCTGTCTCTCTGTCTGTCTCTCTTTCTCTCTTTCTGTCTCTCTTTCTCTCTCTCTCTCTCTGTCTCTCTGTCTGTCTCTCTTTCTCTCTTTCTGTCTCTCTTTCTCTCTCTCTCTCTCTCTGTCTCTCTGTCTCTGTCTGTCTCTCTGTCTCTCTGTCTGTCTCTCTTTCTCTCTTTCTCACTCTCTCTCTCTGTCGCTCTCTTTCTGTCTCTCTCATCTCTCATCTCTCAATTCAATTCAATTCAATTGACTTTATTGACATGGCAAGTTCATTATTATTTACATTGTCAAAGTATACATATATAAAAAAAAATATGTATATATTTATATACATAGAAAATATATATATAACAAATAATTATATATATATATATAAATAAATGGTGGGACCAACAGCAATAATAATAGTAGTAGTGGACATGGGATGGAACTATTTGTCTGCCTGCCTCTCTCTCTCTCTCTCTCTCGCTCTCGCTCTCGCTCTCGCTCTCGCTCTCGCTCTCGCTCTCGCTCTCGCTCTCGCTCTCGCTCTCTCTCGCTCTCTCTCTCAATTCAATTCAAGGGTTTTATTGGCATGGGAAACATATGTTAACATTTCCAAAGCAAGTGAAGTAGAAATATATACAAAAGTGAAATAAACAATAAAAATTTACAGTAAACATTACACTCACAGAAGTTCCAAAATAATAAAGACACTACAAATGTCATAGTATGTCTATATACAGTGTTGTAACGATGTGCAAATAGAAAATAAATAAACATAAATATAGGTTGTATTTACAATGGTGTTTGTTCTTCCCTGGTTTCCCTTTTCTTGTGGCAACAGGTCACACATATTGTTGCTGTGATTACACACTGGTATTCCACCCAGCCACTGTGCACTCTCTGTTTAGGGCAAAATAGATTCTAGTTTGCTCTGTTTTTTTATTATTTCCAATGTGTCAAGTAATTACATTTTTGTTTTCTCATGATTTGATTGGGTCTAATTGTGTTGCTGTCCTGGGGCTCTGTGAGGTCTGTTCGCGTCTGTGAATAGAGCCCCAGTCTCTCTCTCTCTCTCTCTGTCTATCTGCCTGTCTGTCTGTCTCTCTCGCTCTCTGTCTGCCTGTCTGCCTGCCTGTCTGTCTGCCTGCCTGCCTGTCTGTCTGTCTGTCTGTCTGTCTGTCTGTCTGTCTGTCTGTCTGTCTGTCTCTCTCTCTCTCTCTCTCTCTCTGTCTATCTGCCTGTCTCTCTCTCTCTCTGTCTCTCTCTCTCTCTGTCTGTCTGTCTGTCTGTCTGTCTGTCTGTCTGTCTGTCTGTCTGTCTGTCTGTCTGTCTGTCTGTCTGTCTGTCTGTCTCTCTCTCTCTCTCTCTCTCTCTCTCTCTCTCTCTCTCTCTCTCTCTCTCTCTCTCTCTCTCTCTCTCTCTCTCTCTCTCTCTCTCTCTCTCTCTCTCTCTCTCTCTCTCTCGTCTGTCTGTCTGTCTGTCTGTCTCTCTCTGTCTGTCTGTCTGTCTGTCTGTCTGTCTGTCTGTCTGTCTGTCTGTCTGTCTGTCTGTCTGTCTGTCTGTCTGTCTGTCTGTCTGTCTCTCTCTCTCTCTCTCTCTCTCTCTGTCTGTCTGTCTGTCTGTCTCTCTCTCTGTCTGTCTGTCTGTCTGTCTGTCTGTCTGTCTGTCTGTCTGTCTGTCTGTCTGTCTGTCTGTCTGTCTGTCTGTCTGTCTGTCTCTCTCTCTGTCTATCTGCCTGTCTGTCTGTCTGTCTCTCTCTCTCTCTCTCTCTCTCTCTCTCTCTCTCTCTCTCTCTCTCTCTCTCTCTCTCTCTCTCTCTCTCTCTCTGTCTATCTGTCTCTCTCTCTCTCTCTCTTCTCTCTCAATTCAATTCAATTTGCTTTATTGGCATGACGTAACAATGTACATATTGCCAAAGCTTACTTTGGATATTTACAATATGAAAATAATAAGAATCAAAAATTGTCAACGTGACAACAGTAACAACAATATGTTCCACATGCTAACTGATAGGTTGACGAGTTTAGGTCCTGAATGTTCCACATGCTAACTGATAGGTTGATGAGTTTAGGCCCTGAATGTTCCACATGCTAACTGATAGGTTGATGAGTTTAGGTCCTGAATATTCCACATGCTAACTGATAGGTTGATGAGTTTAGGCCCTGAATGTTCCACATGCTAACTGATAGGTTGATGAGTTTAGGTCCTGAATGTTCCACATGCTAACTGATAGGTTGATGAGTTTAGACCCTGAATGTTCCACATGCTAACTGATAGGTTGATGAGTTTAGGTCCTGAATGTTCCACATGCTAACTGATTGGTTGATGAGTTTAGGCCCTGAATGTTCCACATGCTAACTGATAGGTTGATGAGTTTAGGCCCTGAATGTTCCACATGCTAACTGATAGTGATTTCATGTTGCAAAAAGAAAGAATAGCAGTCAGAAATACAGTAACTACTAACTACTAAGTTGTTAAGAGTGAGATAAACAGGATAACAGCTAACATTTTTTCTGTTATTTATATAAATATTCCTATTCATTGAACAAGTAAACTTTTAGTACACAAGGTGTGTGTGTGTTTAGTGCAGATGTATTGGAGGAGCTGTTTAATCTCACTTAATCCTACAGGTTTCTCCTGTCCTCTGATGACCTCTGCGTAGCTGCGCTGGTCCTGTTGTTGAGCCCTGTGGAGTGGAGGGGGGCCAGGTCTGGGCCGTGGGGCTTCCTCTTTGGTCTGGTAGAGGTGGTGGTCTGGTGCGGGGTAGTAGGCTGGGCCCGGTCCAGTCCGGCTAAGCCGATGGAAGTGGTGATGCTCTGGTGGTGGGTGGGGCCTGTGGGGCGCTCGGTCTGGTGGGGCGTTGAGGGGGCCTGGGGCTCCTTGGTGGTGCAGTGGTCTGGTAGGGGTCTCTGGGTGGTCCTTGGTGGTGCAGTGGTCTGGTAGGGGTCTCTGGGTGGTCCTTGGTGGTGCAGTGGTCTGGTAGGGGTCTCTGGGTGGTCCTTGGTGGTGCAGTGGTCTGGTAGGGGTCTCTGTGTGGACCTTGGTGGTGCAGTGGTCTGGTAGGGGTCTCTGGGTGGTCCTTGGTGGTGCAGTGGTCTGGTAGGGGTCTCTGGGTGGTCCTTGGTGGTGCAGTGGTCTAGTAGGGGTCTCTGGGTGGTCCTCTGTCCAGTGCAGCATGGGGTGTTTGTCTACCAAGTGCCACGTCCTTTAGAGACTTGGCAAACATCCCTACTGTCTGCTTCCTCAGGTGGGAGTGGTTGTGCAGATGCTCTGGGGTGATTGTTGGGTGATTGTTGGTCTCTCTCTCTCTCTCTCTCTCTCTCTCTCTCTCTCTCTCTCTCTCTCTCTCTGTCTCTCTCTCTCTCTCTCTCTCTCTCTCTCTCTCTGTCTATCTGCCTGTCTCTCTGTATCTCTCTCTCTCTATCTCTCAATTCAATTCAACTTGTTGAGCTTCTTGTCTGACATACTGTTTCCAGTTGTGTGTTCAGTCCAGGGCTGTGTTTCTCTGGCTGTGTGTTCAGTCCAGGGCTGTGTTTCTCTGGCTGTGTGTTCAGTCCAGGGCTGTGCTTCTCTGAGTGATTCTCTTTATTTTCCCCCCTCGTTCCTCCCCTCGTTTCTCTCCTTGTTTCTCTCCCCCCTCCTCCCCTCGTTCCTCCCCTCCTGTGTTCTGTGGAATGCAGGGCTTATGTCAGTAAGAGTCAGGTACAGACTGACTAATTACCTCTATCGCTCTCTAACCTCCCCCTCCTCTCTCTCTAACCTCCCCGTCCTCTCTCTCTAACCTCCCCCTCCTCTCTCTCTACCTCCCCCTCCTCTCTCTCTAACCTCCCCCTCCTCTCTCTCTAACCTCCCCGTCCTCTCTCTCTACCTCCCCCCTCTCTCTCTAACCTCCCCGTCCTCTCTCTCTAACCTCCCCCTCCTCTCTCTCTACCTCCCCCTCCTCTCTCTCTAACCTCCCCGTCCTCTCTCTCTACCTCCTCTCTCCCGCCCGCCCGCACTCTCTCTCTAACCTCACACTCCTCTCTCTCTAACCTCCCCCTCCTCTCTCTCTAACCTCCCCCTCCTCTCTCTCTAACCTCCCCGTCCTCTCTCTCTACCTCCCCCCTCTCTCTCTAACCTCCCCGTCCTCTCTCTCTACCTCCTCTCTCCCGCCCGCCCGCACTCTCTCTCTAACCTCACACTCCTCTCTCTCTAACCTCCCCGTCCTCTCTCTCTACCTCCCCCTCCTCTCTCTCTAACCTCCCCGTCCTCTCTCTCTCCCTCTCCCTCTATGTTTTCTCAGACCTTGTTCATTCCCTCTGTCTTGGTGAATCTGATAGAGGAGAGGAAACGAGGTAGAAAGATTCAGAATCCCAAAACACTGAAAGAGAACAGAAACTCAGACGTTTTCGCTCGTGTGTGTTGGTTGGGGTATGTGTGTGTTGGTTGGGGTGTGTGTGTGTTGGTTGGGGTGTGTGTGTGTTGGTTGGGGGGTGTGTGTCTTGGTTGGGGTGTGTGTGTGTGTTGGTTGGGGTGTGTGTGTGTTGGTTGGGGTGTGTGTGTGTTGGTTGGGGTGTGTGTGTGTTGGTTGGGGTGTGTGTGTGTTGGTTGGGGTGTGTGTGTGTGTGTTGGTGTTACCCAACCCCAATCCCAGCTGAGTTAACTGCCGCTCTGCGATCCTGTCAATGAAGACAGGAGGAAACTGGACGGACTGGAAGAACGACTGGACGGGAAGAGAGAGAGAGAGAGAGAGAGAGAGAGAGAGAGAGAGAGAGAGAGGGGGGGTGACAGAGGAAAGGAAGAGATAGAGAGGGAACAGAAGAGAGGAGATGAGACACTGACAGTTGGACTTTTAAATGGTGGCAACAGAACTGACGATCTGACACTACACCTGGTAAGACCCCTGGTAAGACCCTCTCTCTCTTCCTCTCTCTCTCTCTCTATATATATTTTCTATCTTTCTCTCTCTATCTCTCTGTATCTCTCTCTCTCTCTCAAATCAATTCAATTCAAGGGGCTTTATTGGCATGGGAAACATATGTTAACATTGCCAAAGCAAGTGAGGTAGATAATATACAAAAGTGAAATTATACAATAAAAATGAACAGTAAACATTACACTTACAAAAGTTCCAAAAGAATAAAGACATTACAAATGTCATATTATGTATATATACAGTGTTGTAATGATCTACAGATGGTTACGGTACAAAAGGGAAAATAAATAAGCATAAATATGGGTTGTATTTACAATGGTGTTTGTTCTTCACTGGTTGCTCTTTTCTTGTGGCAACAGGTCACACACCTTGCTGCTGTGATGGCACGCTGTGGTATTTCACCCAGTAGATATGGGAGTTTATCAAAATTGGGTTTGTTTTCGAATTCTTTGTGGATCTGTGTGATCTGAGGGAAATATGTGTCTCTAATGTGGTCATATATTTGGCAGGAGGTTAGGAAGTGCAGCTCAGTTTCCACCTCATTTTGTGGGCAGTGAGCACATAGCCTGTCTTCTCTTGAGAGCCATGTCTGCCTACGGCGGCAATTCTCAATAGCAAGGCTATGCTCACTGAGTCTGTACATAGTCAAAGATTTCCTTAATTTTGGGTCAGTCACGGTGGTCAGGTATTCTGCCGCTGTGTACTCTCTGTTTAGGGCCAAATAGCATTCTAGTTTGCTCTGTTTTTTTTGGTTAATTCTTTCCAATGTGTCAAGTAATTCTCTTTTTGTTTTCTCGTGATTTGGTTGGGTCTAATTGTGTTGCTGTCCTGGGGCTCTGTGGGGTGTGTTTGTGACCAGAGCCCCAGGACCAGCTTGCTTAGGGGACTCTTCTCCAGGTTCATCTCTCTGTAGGTGATGGCTTTGTTATGGAAGGTTTGGGAATCGCTTCCTTTTAGGTGGTTGTAGAATTTAACGGTTCTTTCTGGATTTTGATAATTAGCGGATATCAGACTAATTCTGCTCTAAATGCATTATTTGGTGTTTTACGTTGTACACGAAGGATATTTTTTGCAGAATTCTGCATGCAGAGTATCAATTTTGTGAAATCTTGGTTGGTGAGCGGACCCCAGACCTCACAAACATAAAGGGCAATGGGTTCTATAACTCATTCAAGTATTTTTAGCCAGATCCTAATTGGTATGTTGAATTTTATGTTCCTTTTGATGGCATAGAAGTCCCTTGTTGCCTTGTCTCTCAGCTTCATTCACAGTTTAAAAAAAATAATTTGATCTGTTATTTTACCAGATAAGTTGACTGAGAACACATTCTCATTTACAGCAACGACCCAGGGAATAGTTACAGGGGAGAGGAGTGGGGAGGAATGAGCCAATTGTAAACTCAGGATGATTAGGTGACTGTGTTGGTATGAGGGACAGATTAGGAATGTAGCCAGGAGACCGGGGTTAACACCCCTACTCTTACGATAAGTGCCATGGTTGTACACTTTTAATAACCTCAGAGAGTCAGGACACCCGTTTAACGTCCCACCCGAAAGACGGCACCCTACACAGGGCTTTGTGGAAGTTACCTGTGGCGCTGATGTTTAAGCCAAGGTATGTATCGTTTTTTGTGTGCTCAAGGGCAACGGTGTCCAGATGGAATTTGTATTTGTGGTCCTGGCGACTGGACCTTTTTTGGAACACCATTATTTTGGTCTTACTGAGATTTATTGTCAGGGCCCAGGTCTGACAGAATCTGTGCAGAATATCTAGGTGCTGCTGTAGGACCTCCTTGGTTGGGGACAGAAGCACCAGATCATCAGCAAACAGTAGACATTTGACTTCAGATTCTAGTAGGGTAAGGCGGGGGCTGAAGACTGTTCTAGTGCCCTCGCCAATTCATTGATATGTATGTTGAAGAGGGTGGGGCTTAAGCTGCATCCCTGTCTCACCCCACGGCCCTGTCTCTCTCTCTCTCAATTAATTCTTATTCAGATTAATTAGTAGATATTGCCAAAGCAGTGGAGTGGTACAGCATTTCAGATAATACAATACAATGAGGATAATGAAATCAAGTTAATTTCAGTAGTAATAATAATAAATTTTATCTTGAAAACAGTTACAGCACTACCGCTGTTGTATTGTGTAATATTGGATACAGGTACAACACTACTGCTGTTGTACTGTGTAATATTGTGTACAGGTACAACACTACTGCTGTTGTACTGTGTAATGCGTAATACTACATTACTGTGTAATACTTCATTACTGTGTAATATTGTGTACAGGTACAACACTACTGCTGTTGTACTGTGTAATATTGTGTACAGGTACAGCACTACTGCTGTTGTACTGTGTAATATTGTGTACAGGTACAACACTACTGCTGTTGTACTGTGTAATATTGTGTACAGGTACAACACTACTGCTGTTGTACTGTGTAATATTGTGTACAGGTACAGCACTACTGCTGTTGTACTGTGTAATATTGTGTACAGGTACAACACTACTGCTGTTGTACTGTGTAATGCGTAATACTACATTACTGTGTAATACTTCATTACTGTGTAATATTGTGTACAGGTACAACACTACTGCTGTTGTACTGTGTAATATTGTGTACAGGTACAGCACTACTGCTGTTGTACTGTGTAATATTGTGTACAGGTACAACACTACTGCTGTTGTACTGTGTAATATTGTGTACAGGTACAACACTACTGCTGTTGTACTGTGTAATATTGTGTACAGGTACAACACTACTGCTGTTGTACTGTGTAATATTGTGTACAGGTACAACACTACTGCTGTTGTACTGTGTAATATTGTGTACAGGTACAGCACTACTGCTGTTGTACTGTGTAATATTGTGTACAGGTACAACACTACTGCTGTTGTACTGTGTAATATTGTGTACAGGTACAGCACTACTGCTGTTGTACTGTGTAATGCGTAATACTACATTACTGTGTAATACTTCATTACTGTGTAATATTGTGTACAGGTACAACACTACTGCTGTTGTACTGTGTAATATTGTGTACAGGTACAGCACTACTGCTGTTGTATTGTGTAATATTGTGTACAGGTACAACACTACTGCTGTTGTATTGTGTAATATTGTGTACAGGTACAACACTACTGCTGTTGTACTGTGTAATGTTGTGTACAGGTACAACACTACTGCTGTTGTACTGTGTAATATTGTGTACAGGTACAGCACTACTGCTGTTGTAATGCGTAATACTACATTACTGTGTAATACTTCATTACTGTGTAATATTGTGTACAGGTACAGCACTACTGCTGTTGTACTGTGTAATATTTTGGGGCTTAATTTCAAATGGTGTTTACAATTAAAGGGAATCTTTCGAGCTCCGCTCCTCATGCATGATTATATGCTTTCGTTCGGATGTTTTGGATAATTCTGCTGAATTATCTATGTAGATTTTTCTAGAATTTCTGTTTTATAATCATAATTATAGGTTGGACCCTAAACCTCGCTTCCATTTGGTGCAATTGGTAAAATTACTGAATATTTTCCACCAGATTTGGAACATTTATTTTGATAATGTTCTTTTTGTGGAGTAAAATGTCTTTTTCTGGAAAATGATGACTTTGGTTTTCTGAAAGTTAATGTTGATTGCCCAGTTGATGTTGTATTCCCAAAGAATGGCAAGTTGTTCCTGTAGACTTTGCTGTGTCGGTGAAAGCAGGACAAGGTCATTTGCGTAGATCTCTCTCTCTCTCTCTCTCTCTCTCTCTCTCTCTCTCTCTCTCTCTCTCTCTCTCTCTCTCTCTCTCTCTCTCTCTCTCTCTCTCTCTCTCTCTCTCTCTCTCTCTCTCTCTCTCTCTCTCTCTCTCTCTCAATTCAATTCAATTCAAGAGGCTTTATTTGGCATGGGAAACATATGTTAACATTGCCAAAGCAAGTGAAGTAGATAATATATATATTCCTGCTATTCACACTACTGGTATCACCATATCCCCTCTATTCACACTACTGATATCACCATATCCCCTCTATTCACACTACTGACATCACCATATCCCCTCTATTCACACTACTGGTATCACCATATCCCCTCTATTCACACTACTGATATCACCATATCCCCTCTATTCACACTACTGATATCACCATATCCCCTCTATTCACACTACTGGTATCACCATATCCCCTCTATTCACACTACTGATATCACCATATCCCCTCTATTCACACTACTGATATCACCATATCCCCTCTATTCACACTACTGGTATCACCATATCCCCTCTATTCACACTACTGATATCACCATATCCCCTCTATTCACACTACTGATATCACCATATCCCCTCTATTCACACTACTGACATCACCATATCCCCTCTATTCACACTACTGATATCACCATATCCCCTCTATTCACACTACTGACATCACCATATCCCCTCTATTCACACTACTGGTATCACCATATCCCCTCTATTCACACTACTGATATCACCATATCCCCTCTATTCACACTACTGGTATCACCATATCCCCTCTATTCACACTACTGATATCACCATATCCCCTCTATTCACACTACTGATATCACCATATCCCCTCTATTCACACTACTGGTATCACCATATCCCCTCTATTCACACTACTGATATCACCATATCCCCTCTATTCACACTACTGATATCACCATATCCCCTCTATTCACACTACTGGTATCACCATATCCCCTCTATTCACACTACTGATATCACCATATCCCCTCTATTCACACTACTGATATCACCATATCCCCTCTATTCACACTACTGGTATCACCATATCCCCTCTATTCACACTACTGATATCACCATATCCCCTCTATTCACACTACTGATATCACCATATCCCCTCTATTCACACTACTGGTATCACCATATCCCCTCTATTCACACTACTGGTATCACCATATCCCCTCTATTCACACTACTGATATCACCATATCCCCTCTATTCACACTACTGATATCACCATATCCCCTCTATTCACACTACTGATATCACCATATCCCCTCTATTCACACTACTGATATCACCATATCCCCTCTATTCACACTACTGACATCACCATATCCCCTCTATTCACACTACTGGTATCACCATATCCCCTCTATTCACACTACTGATATCACCATATCCCCTCTATTCACACTACTGATATCACCATATCCCCTCTATTCACACTACTGGTATCACCATATCCCCTCTATTCACACTACTGATATCACCATATCCCCTCTATTCACACTACTGATATCACCATATCCCCTCTATTCACACTACTGGTATCACCATATCCCCTCTATTCACACTACTGATATCACCATATCCCCTCTATTCACACTACTGATATCACCATATCCCCTCTATTCACACTACTGGTATCACCATATCCCCTCTATTCACACTACTGATATCACCATATCCCCTCTATTCACACTACTGATATCACCATATCCCCTCTATTCACACTACTGGTATCACCATATCCCCTCTATTCACACTACTGATATCACCATATCCCCTCTATTCACACTACTGATATCACCATATCCCCTCTATTCACACTACTGGTATCACCATATCCCCTCTATTCACACTACTGATATCACCATATCCCCTCTATTCACACTACTGGTATCACCATATCCCCTCTATTCACACTACTGGTATCACCATATCCCCTCTATTCACACTACTGATATCACCATATCCCCTCTATTCACACTACTGATATCACCATATCCCCTCTATTCACACTACTGGTATCACCATATCCCCTCTATTCACACTACTGATATCACCATATCCCCTCTATTCACACTACTGGTATCACCATATCCCCTCTATTCACACTACTGGTATCACCATATCCCCTCTATTCACACTACTGATATCACCATATCCCCTCTATTCACACTACTGATATCACCATATCCCCTCTATTCACACTACTGATATCACCATATCCCCTCTATTCACACTACTGGTATCACCATATCCCCTCTATTCACACTACTGGTATCACCATATCCCCTCTATTCACACTACTGGTATCACCATATCCCCTCTATTCACACTACTGATATCACCATATCCCCTCTATTCACACTACTGATATCACCATATCCCCTCTATTCACACTACTGATATCACCATATCCCCTCTATTCACACTACTGATATCACCATATCCCCTCTATTCACACTACTGGTATCACCATATCCCCTCTATTCACACTACTGATATCACCATATCCCCTCTATTCACACTACTGATATCACCATATCCCCTCTATTCACACTACTGACATCACCATATCCCCTCTATTCACACTACTGGTATCACCATATCCCCTCTATTCACACTACTGATATCACCATATCCCCTCTATTCACACTACTGGTATCACCATATCCCCTCTATTCACACTACTGATATCACCATATCCCCTCTATTCACACTACTGATATCACCATATCCCCTCTATTCACACTACTGGTATCACCATATCCCCTCTATTCACACTACTGATATCACCATATCCCCTCTATTCACACTACTGATATCACCATATCCCCTCTATTCACACTACTGGTATCACCATATCCCCTCTATTCACACTACTGATATCACCATATCCCCTCTATTCACACTACTGATATCACCATATCCCCTCTATTCACACTACTGGTATCACCATATCCCCTCTATTCACACTACTGATATCACCATATCCCCTCTATTCACACTACTGATATCACCATATCCCCTCTATTCACACTACTGGTATCACCATATCCCCTCTATTCACACTACTGATATCACCATATCCCCTCTATTCACACTACTGGTATCACCATATCCCCTCTATTCACACTACTGGTATCACCATATCCCCTCTATTCACACTACTGATATCACCATATCCCCTCTATTCACACTACTGATATCACCATATCCCCTCTATTCACACTACTGGTATCACCATATCCCCTCTATTCACACTACTGATATCACCATATCCCCTCTATTCACACTACTGGTATCACCATATCCCCTCTATTCACACTACTGGTATCACCATATCCCCTCTATTCACACTACTGATATCACCATATCCCCTCTATTCACACTACTGATATCACCATATCCCCTCTATTCACACTACTGATATCACCATATCCCCTCTATTCACACTACTGGTATCACCATATCCCCTCTATTCACACTACTGGTATCACCATATCCCCTCTATTCACACTACTGGTATCACCATATCCCCTCTATTCACACTACTGATATCACCATATCCCCTCTATTCACACTACTGATATCACCATATCCCCTCTATTCACACTACTGATATCACCATATCCCCTCTATTCACACTACTGATATCACCATATCCCCTCTATTCACACTACTGGTATCACCATATCCCCTCTATTCACACTACTGATATCACCATATCCCCTCTATTCACACTACTGATATCACCATATCCCCTCTATTCACACTACTGACATCACCATATCCCCTCTATTCACACTACTGGTATCACCATATCCCCTCTATTCACACTACTGATATCACCATATCCCCTCTATTCACACTACTGATATCACCATATCCCCTCTATTCACACTACTGGTATCACCATATCCCCTCTATTCACACTACTGGTATCACCATATCCCCTCTATTCACACTACTGATATCACCATATCCCCTCTATTCACACTACTGACATCACCATATCCCCTCTATTCACACTACTGATATCACCATATCCCCTCTATTCACACTACTGATATCACCATATCCCCTCTATTCACACTACTGATATCACCATATCCCCTCTATTCACACTACTGGTATCACCATATCCCCTCTATTCACACTACTGATATCACCATATCCCCTCTATTCACACTACTGATATCACCATATCCCCTCTATTCACACTACTGATATCACCATATCCCCTCTATTCACACTACTGACATCACCATATCCCCTCTATTCACACTACTGATATCACCATATCCCCTCTATTCACACTACTGATATCACCATATCCCCTCTATTCACACTACTGATATCACCATATCCCCTCTATTCACACTACTGATATCACCATATCCCCTCTATTCACACTACTGATATCACCATATCCCCTCTATTCACACTACTGGTATCACCATATCCCCTCTATTCGCACTACTGGTATCACCATATCCCCTCTATTCGCACTACTGATATCACCATATCCCCTCTATTCGCACTACTGATATCACCATATCCCCTCTATTCACACTACTGGTATCACCATATCCCCTCTATTCACACTACTGATATCACCATATCCCCTCTATTCACACTACTGATATCACCATATCCCCTCTATTCACACTACTGACATCACCATATCCCCTCTATTCACACTACTGGTATCACCATATCCCCTCTATTCACACTACTGATATCACCATATCCCCTCTATTCACACTACTGACATCACCATATCCCCTCTATTCACACTACTGATATCACCATATCCCCTCTATTCACACTACTGATATCACCATATCCCCTCTATTCACACTACTGATATCACCATATCCCCTCTATTCACACTACTGATATCACCATATCCCCTCTATTCACACTACTGGTATCACCATATCCCCTCTATTCACACTACTGATATCACCATATCCCCTCTATTCACACTACTGATATCACCATATCCCCTCTATTCACACTACTGATATCACCATATCCCCTCTATTCACACTACTGACATCACCATATCCCCTCTATTCACACTACTGATATCACCATATCCCCTCTATTCACACTACTGATATCACCATATCCCCTCTATTCACACTACTGATATCACCATATCCCCTCTATTCACACTACTGATATCACCATATCCCCTCTATTCACACTACTGATATCACCATATCCCCTCTATTCACACTACTGGTATCACCATATCCCCTCTATTCGCACTACTGGTATCACCATATCCCCTCTATTCGCACTACTGATATCACCATATCCCCTCTATTCGCACTACTGATATCACCATATCCCCTCTATTCGCACTACTGATATCACCATATCCCCTCTATTCGCACTACTGATATCACCATATCCCCTCTATTCACACTACTGATATCACCATATCCCCTCTATTCACACTACTGATATCACCATATCCCCTCTATTCACACTACTGGTATCACCATATCCCCTCTATTCACACTACTGACATCACCATATCCCCTCTATTCACACTACTGATATCACCATATCCCCTCTATTCACACTACTGGCAGGAAGAACTACTTAAAAACCTTTCAAAATATCCCAAAAGCCGTTAAAAGATGGTCCGCTAAACCTTGAATAAGGGTTTCAAATTTGGGGAAATTACACTCTCTAGTTGTTTTATATTTTTTATATTTTGTCAGGAAATGCAGCTCTGTCTCAGGTTCTGCTGTTGTGCAGTGGTTGCACAGCCTTTCCTCTACAGGGAGCCATGTTTTCCTGTGTCTACCGTTCTCAATGGCAAGGCTGTGGTCACTGCGCCTGTACTTTGTCAAGGTTTTTCTAAGGTTTTGATCAGTAACCACAGTCAAATAGTTAGCCACGGAGTACTGTCGATTTAGGGCCAGATAGCACTGCATTTTGCTTTGTGCTTGTGCTTGTGTTTCCCAATAAGTAATGTAGTTTTGTTCTGATTGTGTTGTATTTTGTTTTATTCTGATTGATTGGATGTTCTGGTCCTGAGGCTTCAGTGTGTTAGTAGAACGGGTTTGTGAACTCAGCCCCAGGACCAGCTGGATGAGGGGACTCTTTTCTTTGCTCAGCTCTTGGCATTGCAGGGCTTGGTAATGATATGAGAGGGGGTCACTGTATTTGAGATGTTTCCAAAACTTAATTGCTATTTTTATTTTTTTTATTTTTAGTGGATATTGGCCTAATTCTGGCCTGCATGCATTGTTTGTAGTTTTCCTCTGGACATGTAGGAGTATCTTACAGAACTCTGCATGCAGGGTTTCAATGGGGTGTTTGTCCCATTGGATGAAATCTTGTTTTGCAAGTGGAACCCACACCTCGCTGCCATAAAGTGCAATTGGTTCAATGACACATTAAATTCGTTTTAGCCAAATTTTAATAGGTATGTCAATTTGAATTTGTTTTTTGATGGCGTAGAATGCCCTGCGTGTTTTCTCTCTCAGTTCATTTACTGCCTCATTAAGGGGTCCAGTTGAGCTTATTTTTAAACCTAAGTAATTGTAGGTGTGTGCAGTACTCTATATATCCCTGAGATCTGGATCCCTGAGATCTGGATCTTCTCTGGAAAAATATTATTTTAGTCTTTTTGGGGTTTACTGACAGGGCCCAGGTCTGGCAGTACTGCTCTAGCAGGTCCAGGCTCTGCTGTAGGCCATGTGCTGTGGGTGACAGCAGGCATAGGTCATCTGTGAAGAGCAGGCATTTAACCTCTAAATTGTGGAGACTAACACCAGGGGCTGAGGATTTTTCTAGAATAGTGGCCAATTCGTTGATGTAAATATTGAAGAGTGCAGGGCTCAGATTGCAACCCTGGCGAAGGCCCCGCCCCTCGTTAAAGAATTCTGTTATTTTCTTGCCAATTTTAATGCTGCACGTATTGCCAGTATACATTGATTTAATTATGTCATATGTTTTACCCCCTACACCACTTTCAATAACTTTGTAGAACAGTCCTGTATGCCAAAAGAATCAAATGCTTTTTGGAAGTCGATAAAGCAAGCGTACATTTTGGTATTATTTTGGTGGACATGTTTATCTATCAGGGTGTGTAGGGTGTAAATATGATCGGTCGTGCGATGTTTTGGTATCAATCCAATTTGGCTTTTACTCAAGACATTGTGCTTATTAAGGAAGTTTAGAACTCTTACATTTATAATACTACAGAAAACCTTCCCCAGGTTACTGTTCACACAAATGCCTCTGTAATTGTTAGGGTCAAATTTGTCTCCCTTCTTAAAGATTGGGGTTATGAGGCCTTGATTCCAGATGTCAGGGAAATAACCTACACTCAGGATCCAATTAAACAGTTTTAATATAGACATTTAAAATTTTGCTCTAGTGAGTTTGAGCATCTCATTTAGGATGTCATCAGGTCTGCATGCTTTTTCAAATTTGAGGGGCTCAAGTTGACAAAGTACAGACCCAGGCTTCTACAAAGCTGCAACAGATCTCTTCCGTTTTTGTTGATGGTGCTGTCACTGTTGTTTCTATGGGGGAGATTAAGGCAGTTAGAAACAGTATGGCCTGTATGGCCTCTTTCTCTCTCTCTCTCTCTCTCTCTAGATTCTTCAAAGTAGCCACCCTTTGCCTTGATGACAGCTTTGCACACTCTTGGCATTCTCTAAACCAGATTCAACTGGAATGCTTTTCCAACTGTCTTGAAGGAGTTCCCTCGTTAAATCCCAGACGAAGCTTTAGCATTCTTATAGATGCAACGGAAAGACAATGTATCCCATAGAGCCCATTCCCGGGGTGTTTGACAGGTCATTCGCAATATTTCCGCTGTCGTAGCGATAGCGGGAAAAACGAGAGTATGAAAAAAGACTAAAATGAAAGCAATCAATCCAGCGAGATTGAAGTGACAAGTGGATTTTGTACCCCGTCATACACAGGACATAGATGGCTGAAAAAGAGATCCTCAGGTTGGTGGGGCATGGGCGTTGCTATTTAAAATAGTATTTGAACACAGATCTGACTGGGTCCACTACAGAACAGGACAACCAGATAGCTCCCTTGTCTTGTCTTGTCAATGACACATTGTATTTCAGGCAGATGGTCAGGGAACCTGGGAGCGCAACGCCAATCAGCCAGATGTCAGATCTGCTCTTAATAATCAATGCCTATTTAGAAGCACCAACCACAGAACAAATACCTTGCTTTGCGTCAACCATCACCTGCAGTGTGATCAGCCTGAAAAAAGATCCCTTTATAGATATGATGGCTCATGTGAGATGACACTTCACGGGTACATTTCTCTGCATCAAATAATCAGGGGCGGTTCTTCTAAGAGCTTCAGAGCTTCTAAGAGCTTTCCCACTTACTCACCACGGACTGGCAGAATTTTTTTATTCCTTTAACGAGTCTGACGAACCCGACGTGAACGATATACTGCTTTCTCGGGAACAGGCCCAGATCCTCGTGATTTGCGTGAAGGTAGTGCGAATGACCCAATAAATCACTTGTGCCAAGCTTCCTGCCGTCCAGGACCTCTATACCAGGCAGTGTCAGAGGAAGGCCCTAAAAATTGTCAAAGACTCCAGCCACTCTAGTCATAGACTGTTCTCTCTGCTACCACACAGCAAGCAGTACATGAGCACCAAGTCTAGGTCCAAGAGGCTTCTAAACAGCTTCTACCCACAAGCCATAAGACTCCTGAACACCTAATCAAATGGCTACCCAGACTACTCGCATTGCCCCCACCCCCCCTTTACACCGCTGCTACTCTCTGTTGTTATCTATGCATAGTCACTTTAATAACTCTACCTACATGTACATACTACCTCAACTAACCGGTGCCCCCGCACATTGACTCTGTAACGGTACCTCCCTGTATATAGTCTCGCTATTGTTATTTTACTGCTACTCTTAATTACTTGTTACTATTATTTCTTATCCGTCTTTTTTTGAAAATGCATTTTTGGTTAGGGGCTCGTAAGTAAGCATTTCACTGTAAGGTCTACACCTGTTGTATTCGGCGCACGTGACAAATAAAATGTGATTTTGATTTGTTGTTTACATTAGGAATGGTTAATGTATAGACTATGGCATGTTTACATGTATGTGTGTGTTTATATAACCACAGAGAGCCTGTTTGTAATAAATGTGTGTACAGAGTCGTGACTGGGGCTGACCCTGTCTGTCCCTTAGGCTTAGATATCACCCCCAGCCTTATAAGACCTCCCTCCCTCCCTCGCTCCTCTCTCTCTCTCTCTCTCCCTCGCTCCCTCCCTCCCTCCCTCTTCTTCCCTCCCTCTCTCCCGCCCCAGAGTGTACTTTGTTAAGCCCAGAGAGAGGTCTTTATGACATGTTCGATATGATGGACACTCTCAGGAGAGTGGTCCATCAGGGTCTGGTCTGGGTGTCTCAGAGTGTCAGAGTGGAGAGTGGTCCATCAGGGTCTGGTCTTGGTGTCTCAGAGTGTCAGAGTGGAGAGTGGTCCATCAGGGTCTGGTCTTGGTGTCTCAGAGTGTCAGAGTGGAGAGTGGTCCATCAGGGTCTGGTCTTGGTGTCTCAGAGTGTCAGAGTGGAGATTGGTCCATCAGGGTCTGGTCTGGATGTCTCAGAGTGTCAGAGTGGAGAGTGGTCCATCAGGGTCTGGTCTGGATGTCTCAGAGTGTCAGAGTGGTTAACCGTATCTAAGAATATGCCTTGAATTGGAAACATATTGGCACAAAATGGCTACGGTGCTATGCATACTGTTATGTCATTTAAATTCCACCTTTTTTTAAATTTAAGATATACCATTCTGCCCTTTCAGGAGAAAGATGGAGTTGACATTTAATGACGTTTAAAAAAGAAAATCTGCCGATATCCAATCAGCAGTGATCACTATCAGATAAGGAAAAACCATTCCGCAACCAGATAAATCACAGAGAAAAACATTAGGGTTTATTAACTTTACCTTCGAGTCATGTAGACGTTTCTAAAATACCTTTTTAAAAATCTCGTCCCCTAGGCTCAATTGCTACCATGGTTCGACAGATAGAGTCGGCTGTTGGGCAAGATTAACTTTTTTATTAACTGTAAAAAAAAAAGATCCTTTTAATAATATAAAATAAATAATATGTTATATCCTTACATTTTACTCAGAGAAAAAAAAACAGGGGTGTGAACGAAGCTAAATGTTCAGAAGAACTTCTAAGTGTCATGCCAATTACATGGTATCATGGTTCTATCTCTTGCGTTACGAAACCGTATCATACGATTAATCCAGTATGTATGATATATGTCTCCGGTCTCTACATGAAAGTGTTCTGACTGATTAATTAGATCAAGTAAGATCTGGCTAATCTTAGATAAAACATTTTACACCATCCAACTCCCTCTGTGATGTCATTAACCAAACACAGTCTGTTCTCCCCTGGGCCACCATCCAACTCCCTCTGTGATGTCATTAACCAAACACAGTCTGTTCTCCCCTGGGCCACCATCCAACTCCCTCTGTGATGTCATTAACCAAACATAGTCTGTTCTCCCCTGGGCCACCATCCAACTCCCTCTGTGATATCATTAACCAAACATAGTCTGTTCTCCCCTGGGCCACCATCCAACTACCTCTGTGATGTCATTAACCAAACACAGTCTGTTCTCCCCTGGGCCACCATCCAACTACCTCTGTGATGTCATTAACCAAACACAGTCTGTTCTCCCCTGGGCCACCATCCAACTCCCTCTGTGATGTCATTAACCAAACACAGTATGTTCTTCCCTGGGCCACCATCCAACTACCTCTGTGATGTCATTAACCAAACACAGTCTGTTCTTCCCTGGGCCACCATCCAACTACCCCTGTGATGTCATTAACCAAACACAGTCTGTTCTCCCCTGGGCCACCATCCAACTCCCTCTGTGATGTCATTAACCAAACATAGTCTGTTCTTCCCTGGGCCACCATCCAACTACCTCTGTGATGTCATTAACCAAACACAGTCTGTTCTCCCCTGGGCCACCATCCAACTCCCTCTGTGATGTCATTAACCAAACATAGTCTGTTCTTCCCTGGGCCACCATCCAATTAGCTCTGTGATGTCATTAACCAAACACAGTCTGTTCTTCCCTGGGCCACCATCCAACTCCCTCTGTGATGTCATTAACCAAACATAGTCTGTTCTTACCTGGGCCACCATCCAACTACCTCTGTGATGTCATTAACTAAACACAGTCTGTTCTCCCCTGGGCCACCATCCAACTCCCTCTGTGATGTCATTAACCAAACATAGTCTGTTCTTACCTGGGCCACCATCCAACTACCTCTGTGATGTCATTAACCAAACACAGTCTGTTCTTCCCTGGGCCACCATCCAACTCCCTCTGTGATGTCATTAACCAAACATAGTCTGTTCTTACCTGGGCCACCATCCAACTACCTCTGTGATGTCATTAACCAAACACAGTCTGTTCTTACCTGGGCCACCATCCAACTACCTCTGTGATGTCATTAACCAAACACAGTCTGTTCTTCCCTGGGCCACCATCCAACTCCCTCTGTGATGTCATTAACCAAACATAGTCTGTTCTTACCTGGGCCACCATCCAAATACCTCTGTGATGTCATTAACTAAACACAGTCTGTTCTCCCCTGGGCCACCATCCAACTACCTCTGTGATGTCATTAACCAAACACAGACAGTTCTTCCCTGGGACACCATCCAACTCCCTCTGTGATGTCATTAACCAAACACAGTTCTTCCCTGGGCCACCATCAGCTTTCATTGGCAATATCCCTGAACACGATGATGACAGGGGATCTTGTTTGGCCCAAACGTTCATATGTAATGCGTTGTGCTAACACCTTTACAATCAGTCAATGACGTGGTGGAACAAACACCTCCTGAATCACGGCAATCACCCACACCAGGGGTTCTCAGCCGGGGGTATTAGGACCCCTGAGGGTACTTAGCCGATCCAGGGGGGTGGGGGTGGGGGTACTTGAGAAGAGTCACGGAACAATATGCTTACCGGTAAAATAACCATTAATCATTTAATGGACTTATATTTGTGTGCCAGAACACTCCCCACACATCAGCCGTCAGGTGGAGAGGTGAGGAATGATATTTTTCCAATTAGGAATAATGGGGATGATTAGGTGGCCATGATGGAATGAGGCCAGGTTGGGAATTTAGCCAGGACACCAGGGGTTAACACCCTTACTCTTACGATAAGTACCATGGGATCTTTAGTGACCACAGAGAGTCAGGACACCTGTTTAACGTCCCATCCGAAGGATGGTACCCTACACAGGGCAATGTCCCCAATCACTGCCCTGGGGCATTGGGATCTTGGGAAAGAATGCTTCTTACTGGCCCTCCAGCAGGAGGCACTCTAGATATGTGGTAGGACAGTAAGCAAAGAAGGCTAAGAAACCACCTAAATTTCACCTCCAGCAGACAGCCACATATATCCAGAAGCATGCCATGACCAGATCAATAATGTGTTTCAACATGCAGACCGTATTACCTCTTAAAATGCCATCAATTTCCAAAATGGACAACCACTGTTACACCTCACTGCATGTCTTTCTCTTGTTTTAGGAGCCTGTGTTATCATTGGTTTATGATCGTTTGCTATAATTGGTGTCCCCCTCCCAGCCCAGATTGAGATGGTGTTAGGGAAAGATTTTCATGGTGTAAAAGCAATGTCTTAAATGCAAAATTTACAATGAATCTTATTGTAATCTGACAGCATTATTTAATTTGAAATTGTTCTTTAACAGTTTCCATTATAAAGAATAAACTATTTCAAGCATTGCTCAATTTACTAAACTCTTGATAAATTATAATCTCTATATAAGGCACATTGTTGAAGAAAAGTTTCAAATTAAATCACTCTGCCGGATTACAATGAGGTTTATGGTAAATGTTGTTTAGGGTTACAATATAATAGAATCACTCTGCCAGATTACAATGAGGTTTATGGTAAATGTTGTTTAGGGTTACAATATAATAGAATATAATAGAATCACTCTGCCAGATTACAATGAGGTTTATGGTAAAGGTTGTTTCGGGTTAGAATATAATAGAATCACTTTGCCGGATTACAATGAGGTTTATTGTAAATGTTGTTTAGGGTTACAATATAATAGAATCACTCTGCCAGATTACAATGAGGTTTATGGTAAATGTTGTTTAGGGTTAGAATTTAATAGAATCTTCCCAGGAATGCTCCACTAGTCTCACGACTCTCCACTTTAGCCAGAGATACATTCTGTTTGGAATACAATAGAACAACATAGCATAGGATAGAAAACAATAGAATAGAATGAAATAGAATCTTCCCTGGAACTATTTTTTTATTTTTTTTATTTTTTTATTTCACCTTTATTTAACCAGGTAGGCTAGTTGAGAACAAGTTCTCATTTACAATTGCGACCTGGCCAAGATAAAGCAAAGCAGTTCGACATATACAACAACATACAGCTACACATGGAATAAACAAACATACAGACAATAATACAATAGAAAAAGTCTATATACAGTGTGTGCAAATGAGGTAAGATATGGGAGGTAAGGCAATAAATAGGCCATAGTGGCGAAGTAATTACAAGATAGAAATTAAACACTGGAGTGATAGATGTGCAGAAGAGGAATGTGCAAGTAGAGATACTGGGGTGCAAAGGAGCAAAATAAATAAATAAATACAGTATGGGGATGTATATGGGGCTTTGGTGACAAAACGGATGGCACTGTGATAGACTGATTCCAGTTTGCTGAATAGAGTGCTGTTGGCTATTTTGTAAATAACATCGCCGAAGTCAAGGATCGGTAGGATAGTCAGTTTTACGAGGGTATGTTTGGCAGCATGAGTGAAGGATACTTTGTTGCGAAATAGGAAGCCGATTCTAAATGTAATTTTGGATTGGAGATGCTTAATGTGAGTCTGGAAGGAGAGTTTACAGTCTAACCAGACACCTAGGTATTTGTAGTTGTCCACATATTCTAAGTCAGAACCGTCCAGAGTAGTGATGCTGGACGGGCGGGCAGGTGCGGGCAGCGATCGGTTGAAGAGCATGCATTTAGTTTTACTTGCATTTAAGAGCAGTTGGAGGCCACGGAAGGAAAGTTGTATGGCATTGAAGCTCGTCTGGAGGTTAGTTAACACTGTGTCCAAAGAAGGGCCAGAAGTATACAGAATGGTGTCGTCTGCGTAGAGGTGGATCAGAGAATCACCAGCAGCAAGAACGACATCCTTGATGTATGCAGAGAAGAGAGTCGGCCCGAGAATTGAACTCTGTTGCACTCCCATAGAGACTGCCAGAGGTCCGGACAACAGGTCCTCTGATTTGACACACTGAACTCTATCTGAGAAGTAGTTAGTGAACCAGGTGAGGCAGTCATTAGAGAAACCAAGGCTGTTGAGTCTGCTGATAAGAATGTGGTGATTGTCAGAGTCGAAAGCCTTGGCCAGGTCGATGAATACGGCTGCACAGTATTGTCTCTTATCGATGGCGGTTATGATATCGTTTAGGACCTTGAGCGTGGCTGAGGTGCACCCATGACCAGCTCTGAAACGAAATTGCATAGCGGAGTAGGTATGGTGGGATTCGAAATGGTCGGTAATCTGTTTGTTGACTTGGCAGGGTAGGATAGATATAGGTCTGTAGCAGTTTGGGTCAAGAGTGTCCCCCCCTTTGAAGAGGGGGATGACCGCAGCTGCTTTCCAATCTTTGGGAATCTCAGACGATACAAAAGAGAGGTTGAACAGGCTAGTAATAGAGGTTGCAACAATTTCGGCAGATCATTTTAGAAAGAGAGGGTCCAGATTGTCTAGCCCGGCTGATTTGAAGCAGTCCAGATTTAGCAGCTCTTTCAGAACATCAGCTATCTGGATTTGGGTGAAGGAAAAATGGGGGAGGCTTGGGCGAGTTGCTGTGGAGCGTGCCGGGCTGTTGACCGGGGTCGGGGTCGGGGTCGGGGTAGCCAGGTGGAAAGCAACGAAAACTATCTACCACACTCTACTCCAGTCAGCAATACGCTAGGTTCTGTTCAGTGTGGACTGGTTCTGTCAGTGATATACTAGGTTCTGTTCAGTGTGGACTGGTTCAGTCAGTGATATACTAGGTTCTGTTCAGTGTGGACTGGTTCAGTCAGCGTTATACTAGGTTCTGTTCAGTGTGGACTGGTCCAGTCAGCTAGGTTCTGTTCAGTTTGGACTGGTTGTTGTGACAGACAGGTGATGGATGGTGATGATTGGATTCCTCTAGGTTTAACAGACTTTAACAGGCTAATTAGAGTTAGCTGGTTTCCATCTGCTTCTCTCACACACACACACACACACACACACACACACACACACACACACACACACACACACACACACACACACACACACACACACACACACACACACACACACACACACACACACACACACACACACACACACAGGATTATAATAGTTGACCACTTCTCCAGTAGTTAATTACAGTTTGTATGTGTTAGTCTCTGAAGGGCCTTTGCACTCAGCTGCGTTGCCAAGGACAACTGTAGTCGTCGTCAAGGTGACAATCTATCGTCTGTAGGACAAGGAGACAAGCGGCAGAGAAAAGCAGTGTGTGTGTGTGCATGTGTCAGTGTGTGTGTGTGTGTGTGTGAGAGAGAGAGAAGCAGATGGAAACCAGCTAACACTAATTAGCCTGGTGTCGTCTGCGTAGAGGTGGATCAGAGAATCACCTGCAGCAAGAGCGACATCATTGATATATACAGAGAAGAGAGTCGGCCCGAGAATTGAACCCTGTGGTACCCCCATAGAGACTGCCAGAGGTCCGGACAACAGGCCCTCCGATTTGACACACTGAACTCTGTCTGAGAAGTAGTTGGTGAACCAGGTGAGGCAGTCATTAGAGAAACCAAGGCTGTTGAGTCTGCAGATAAGAATGCGGTGATTGACAGAGTCGAAAGCCTTGGCCAGGTCGATGAAGACGGCTGCACAGTACTGTCTTTTATCGATGGCGGTTATGATATCGTTTAGAACCTTGAGCATGGTTGAGGTGCACCCGTGACCAGCTCGGAAACCAGATTGCACAGCGGAGAAGGTACAATGGGATTCGAAATGGTCGGTGATCTGTTTATTAACTTAGCTTTTCGAAGATTTTAGAAAGGCATGGCAGGATGGATATAGGTCTAGAACAGTTTGGGTCTAGCTGTGTGGAGGACAAGGTACTGCTCTGTTTCAGCTCTTATGTTCAGTGCAGCTGTGTTCCTTATAGTGTCCTTATATTTACATTTACATTTAAGTCATTTAGCAGACGCTCTTATCCAGAGCGACTTACAAATTGGTGCATTCACCTTATGATATCCAGTGGAACAACCACTTTACAATAGTGCATCTAACTCTTTTAAGGGGGGGGGGGTTAGAAGGATTACTTTATCCTATCCTAGGTATTCCTTAAAGAGGTGGGGTTTCAGGTGTCTCCGGAAGGTGGTGATTGACTCCGCTGACCTGGCGTCGTGAGGGAGTTTGTTCCACCATTGGGGTGCCAGAGCAGCGAACAGTTTTGACTGGGCTGAGCGGGAACTGTACTTCCTCAGAGGTAGGGAGGCGAGCAGGCCAGAGGTGGATGAACGCAGTGCTTATATAAACAACCCTTGTAATGGTTGAGCCCTTTGTGATTGTAATGTGATTTGTGGATTCAATAAATTATTTAGTGTGCATGTGTCTGTGTGTCCATGTGTTGGTCTAGTCATTCGACCTAAGGTATGGTACATTGCTATTTAGCTATTTGATGTACGACGTTCACAACGAAGCTAAATGATTTAATATGTATCAGTTGTGTCATTACTCACCTCGTACTGGACGAAGATTTTTCTCTAACGAGTCGGACGCGAAGGATTTACTTCAGACACCCGACAAGGCCCAAATCCCCGTCATTCACATGAAGAAGAGACGAAGATATTAGGGATGTAGGTCGGGGTGCTTTGTAAGGATACAACGGCGAGTGGGTAATACGGCACTACCATCAGTCCTTTTAGCCAACGTGCTATTATCATTGGATAATAACATTGATGAGTTCCAATCAAGACTAACCTACCAACGAGACATTAAAAACTGTAATATCTTATGTTTCACCAAGTCTGCACGACAACATGGATAACATACAGCTGGCTGGGTTTTAGTTCCATCGACAAGATAGAACAGCTGCCTCCAGTAAGACAAGGTGTGGCAGTCTGTGTCGATTTGTTAATAACAGCTGGTGCACAAAATCTAATATTAAGGAGATCTTTAGATTTTGCTCACCTGAGGTAGAGTATCTCATGATAAGCTGTAGACCACACTATTTATCAAGAGATTTTTCATCTATATTTTCCGTAGCTCTCTATTTACCACCACAAACCGATGCTGGCAATAAGACTCAACGAGCTGTATTCCGCCATAAGCAAACAGGAAATCGCTCATCCAGAGGTGGCGCTCCTGGTGGCCGGGGACTTTAATGCAGGGAAACTTAAATCCGTTTTTCCTCATTTCTACCAACATGTTGTATGTGCAACCAGAGGAGAAAAAAACATAGACCACCTTTACGCCACAGATAGAGACGCGTACCACGCTCTTTCTCGCCCTACATTTGGCAAATCTGACCATAACTGATTCCTGCTTACAGGAACAGGAAGTGTCAGTGGCTCGCTCAATACGGAACTGGTCAGATGATGAAAATTTAAAACAGGAAGCACCAGTGACTCACTCAATAAAAAAGTGGTCAGATGAAACAGATGCTAAGCTACAGGATTGTTTTGCAAGCACAGACTGGAATATGTTACGGCCGTCTTCCGATGGCATTGAGGAGTACACCACATCAGTCACTGGCTTCATCAATAAGTGCATCGATGACATCGTCCCCACAGTGACCGTACGTACATACCCTAACCAGAAGCCATGGATTACAGGAGACATCCGCACTGACCTAAATGGGTAGAGCTGCCGCTTTCAAGGAGCGGGACTCTAACCCGGAAGCTTATGAGATATCCCACTATGCCCTCAGACGAATCATCAAACAGGCAAAGAGTCAATACAGGACTAAGATTGAATCGTACTACACCAGCTCCGACGCTCGTCGGATGTGGCAGGGCTTGCAAACTATTACAGACTACAAAGGGAAGCACAGCCGTGAGATTCCCAGTGACACAAGCCTACCAGATGAGCTAAATGACTTCTATGCTCTCTTTGAGGCAAGCAACACTGAAGCATGCATGAGAGCACCAGCTGTTCCGGACGACTGTGTGTTCACGCTCTCCATAGCCAATGTGAGTAAGACCTTTAACCATGTCAACTTTCACAAGGCCTCAGGGCCAGACGGATTACCAGGACGTGTACTCCGAGCATGCGCTGACCAACTGTTAAGTGTCTTCACTGACATTTTCAACCTGTCCTTGTCTGAGTCTGTAATTCCAACATGTTTCAAGCAGACCACCATAGTGCCTGTGCCCAAGAACACTAAGTTAACCTGCCTAAATGACTACAGACCCGTAGCACTCACATCTGTAGCCATGAAGTGCTTTGAAAGGATGGTCATGGCTCACATCAACACCATCATCCAAGAAACCCTAGACCCACTCCAATTTGAATACCGCCACAACAGATCCACAGATGATGCCATCTCTATTTCACTCCACACTGCCCTTTCCCACCTGGACAAAAGGAACACTTATGTGAGAATGCTATTCATTGACTACAGCTCAGCGTTCAACTCCATTTTGACCTCAAAGCTCATCACTAAACTAAGGATCCTGGGAATAAACACCTCCCTCTGCAACTGGATTCTGGACATCCTGACGGGCCGCCCCCAGGTGGTAAGGGTAGGCAACAACACATTTGCCACGCTGATCCGCAACACAGGGGACCCTCAGGGGTGCGTGCTCAGTCCCCTCCTGTACTCCCTGTTCACCCACGACTGCATGGCCAGGCACGACTCCAACACCATCATTAAGTTTGCTGACGACACAACAGTGGTAGGCCTGATCACCTACAACGACGAGACAGCCTATAGGGAGGAGGTCAAAGACCTGGCAGTGTGGTGCCAGGATAACAACCTCTCCCTCAACGTGATCAAGACAAAGGAGACGATCGTGAACAACAGGAAAAGGAGGGCCGAGCACGCCCCCATTCTCATCGACGGGGCTGCAGTGGAGCAGGTTGACAGCTTCAAGTTCCTTGGCGTCCACATCACCAACATACTAACATGGTCCAAACACACCAAGACAGTCGTGAAGAGGGCACGACAAAACCTATTCCTCCTAAAGAGACTGAAAAGATTTGGCATGGGTCCTCAGATCCTCAAAAACTTCTACAGCTGCAACATCGAGAGCATTCTGACTGGCTGCATCACCGCTTGGTATGGCAGCTGCTTGGCCTCTGACCACAAGGCACTACAGAGTGTAGTGCGAACGGCCCAGAATGTCACTGGGGTCAAGCGTAGGACCTCTATACCAGGCGGTGTCAGAGGAAGGCCTAAAAATTGCCAAAGACTCCAGCCACCCTAGTCATATACTGTTCTCTCTGCTACCGCACGGCAAGCGGTACCGGAACGTCTCCATCTCTCTCTCTCTGTCTCTCTCTCTCTCTCTCTGTCTCTCTCTCTCTCTCTCTCTCTCTCTCTCTCTCTCTCTCTCTCTCTCTCTCTCTCTCTCTCTCTCTCTCTCTCTCTCTCTCTCTCTCTCTCTCTCTCTCTCTCTCCATCTCTGTCTCTCTCTCTCTCTGTCTCTCTCTCTCTCTCTCTCTCTCTCTCTCTCTCTCTCTCTCTCTCTCTCTCTCTCTCTCTCTCTCTCTCTCTTTCTCTTTCTCTTTCTCTTTCTCTTTCTCTTTCTCTTTCTGTCCAGTCCCCACAAAGCAAAGTAAATACAGATTTTTTTCGTAACAACCATAGCATTTACTGTCCAGGAATGTGTCAGTACTATAGCTCTCAGTGAGGGCGTAAAGCTTCAACAATGTTCAACACAACACATCACATATCACATATCACTCAGTTTTTTGGTTGTTGTGTGCAATCATTACTGTATAAAATCAAATATAATTTATATTTCAGTTATGTGTCGATGATTACATGCCATTTGTGTGTGTGAACGTTAATGGTGTTAGACCATTAGGAACGGAATACTAGCGGGAGGAAACGTACCAATCAGCCACTTCAGAACCCCATCCAGGCCGTTACCATAGTGACAGAGAGGGTGAATAGGGGATAAGTGGAGGGAAATGTCAGGAGGAGATTGCAGACACGTGCAGGCGTCTTCCCCACACACACACGCTGGTGAAGACACACATACACACACACACACACACACACACACACGCTGGTGAAGACACACATACACACACACACACACACGCGCTGGTGAAGACACACATACACACACACACGCTGGTGAAGACACACATACACACACACACACACGCTCTGGTGAAGACACACATACACACACGCTCTGGTGAAGACACACATACACACACACACACGCGCTGGTGAAGACACACATACACACACACACACACATACACACACACACACGCGCTGGTGAAGACACACATACACACACACACACACACACACACACACACACACACACACACACACACACACACTCATATCCAGACACACATATATCCACACATATCCACACACACACCACAGCTTGATCACATACACACATCCACACACATCCATTCATTCACACACACACTCAATCATTTTTTTTTTTTTTGGTCTTTAGGCATTCAAAAGTTTTCAACTTTATCTCCATGGGGGGGTTATAACTTCCTCCCTCCCTCCCTCGCTCCCTCCCTCGCCCCCCCCCTTCCCTCGCTCCCTCCCACCCTCTCCCCCTCCCTCCCTCGCTCCCTCCCTCTCTCCCTCTCCCCCATCCCCCTCCCTGGATGGGAGACCAGATGCTGCAGGAAGTGGTGTTGGAGGGCCAGTAGGAGGCACTCTTTCCTCTGGTCTTAAAATACAATTTCAGGCCAGTGATTGAGGGGACACTGCCCTGTGGTCACTAAATATCCCATCGTAAGAGTAAGGGGGGTGTTAACCGCGGTACCCTTTTCTACATTCCTAATCTGGGGCTCATACCATCATGGTCACCTAATCATCCCCCAGCTTCCAATTGGCTCATTCACCCCCCCCCCCCCCCTCTCCCCTGTAACTATTCCCCAGGTGGTTGCTGTAAATGACAACGTGTTCTTAATCAATTTACCTGGCTATTTTTTTATAAAAAAAAAAAAGATCAATGCCACATAACCTGATCATTTTAAGGGCTGAACACTTCTCTGAAACCTATATAACCTTTTGACCTGAAATGGAGACTGATGTACCCATGGAGCAGATTAAAGGTGAGGAGATGTTTTATCTACGCAATGTCCCCGATAGCACCCTATTCCCTATATAGTGCACTGCTTTTGAATAAAGTCCTATGAGCCCTGGTTAATCGTAGTGCACTAACAAGGGGACAGGGTGCCATTTAGGACGCAACCCTTGTCTGGAGAGAGAGAGAGAGAGCGAGAGGGCGAGAGCGAGAGAGAGAGAGAGAGAGCGAGAGAGAGAGAGAGAGAGAGAGAAGAGAGAGAGAGAAGAGAGAGAGAGACAGAGAGAGAGAGACAGAGTGAGAGAGCGAGAGAGAGAGAGAGACAGAGAGACAGAGAGAGAGAGAGAGAGAGAGAGACAAAGAGAGAGAGAGACAGAGTGAGAGAGCGAGAGAGAGAGAGACAGAGAGACAGAGAGAGAGAGAGAGAGAAGAGAGAGAGAGACAGAGAGAGAGAGACAGAGTGAGAGAGAGAGAGAGAGAGAGAGAGACAGAGAGACAGAGAGAGAGAGAGAGAGAGAGAGATGTGTTAACCTGACCGTACCCTGGCCTCCTGAGCCACCCCTCTCCGGTCTGTATAGACAGCCCTTCCCTAGCCCTGTCACTATGGGGAAAGCTGTTATTTCATTCAGAGAGAGAATGTCAGTTACGCTCAGTGACAGTACAGTTTGTTGTCAAGAGGTAGATAGTGTGTGGGAATCATTGTTTTTATTTTTTTATTTTACAGCACTTTTAACAAGAGACTTGAGACCAAAATCTGTCAGATTTGACCAATAATAAAAAAACATTAAATAACAAATGACGAGGTGGATTGATACACAGTACAGTCAATTTGTATCTAAGGGTAACTATAACATTATATAATAAATACCTAGAAGTTCAATAAAAGACCAATCTCTAAACATTCATCAGATAAATTAATGAATTGTTTTGATTAATACATTTTCTTACACTTATGTGGTTTACAACAATACAAAGCATTTGAACATTTTACTGCAGTGGGCTAAATCAGGGACACACAGAGTGCTTCTGGGTAGTCTTAAAGAAATCTACTTTGAAACGAAAGTATACACCTCACACACATGGTTATGTCCTTAAAACAAAAGACGACACCTGTACCATGTCAGATATAGAGTTGAAATGTATTACAGTTTGAGTTTGCATCCCAATATTACACTTTATATACATTACAGGAGACTGAAATATAACACAACCGTTTGACATATAAACACTAGATTTGTCAGTTTACTTTTTTTTCTCATCTTGATTTAATTATGAAAAAATATGAATAACATTCCACCCAGGAGGCCAAAGATGGAGCTTTTGGTAATTGACTACAGGAAAAGGGCGACAGTGTTTCAAATAAGTATTTAACTGAATCCACATTAACCCGCAGCCCATAATCTGAGGCCTTCATGGAGATTCCATTAAAGTTAATGAACCTGCTGCGATAGAGCCAGTAGAGACCACATCAACTGCCGCTATAGTCATATAACGAAGCCTATTACAGCTGGGACGTGTATACGTAGACTATAGTCAGCAGAGTTCAAAGAGAGACTGTATACAGATGCCGGATCTTAATTTGACCCAATTTCTCACAGCAGGAAAATAATCCTGCAGAAACCAGAAATGTGAATTATTATTTGGATTTTAATTCATGGAAAAAAAATTTTTTTTAGGGGATGATACATTTGTTCGGGCAAATCAAGTCTGGAATTTAAAAGTGGAAATGACAAACTTTAAAAGCCTTTTTAAACCTTGAATACACTACAAGTTTGCATATTCTGGCCTCGAACAAACCATCCTGATTTGGAGAGTTTAAGGCATCTGTGGTTTGAATGGCAGAAAAGGGAGTCACATGGCAAACCTGCCTACATACCTACCTTGCTGTTGCCTAGCAACACATCTGCAAATAATACCACTGCATTACAGCAATTTGTTGAAGCTTTTTCCACTCAGGGAGGCTGAGGGAGGCTGAGGGAGGCTGGGGGGTGGCTGAGGGAGGCTGAGGGGTGGCTGAGGGGGGATGGGGGGTGGCTGAGGGAGGCTGAGGGAGGCTGAGGGGGGATGGGGGGTGGCTGAGGGAGGCTGAGGGGTGGCTGAGGGGGGATGGGGGGTGGCTGAGGGAGGCTGAGGGGTGGCTGAGGGGGGATGGGGGAGGCTGAGGGAGGCTGAGGGGGGATGGGGGGTGGCTGAGGGAGGCTGAGGGGTGGCTGAGGGAGGCTGAGGGAGACTGAGGGGTGGCTGAGGGAGGCTGAGGGGTGGCTGAGGGAGGCGGAGGGAGGCTGAGGTGGCTGAAGGAGGCTGAGGGGTGGCTGAGGTGGCTGAGGGAGGCTGAGGGAGGCTGAGGGGTGGATGGGGTGGCTGAGGGAGGCTGAGGGAGACTGGGGTGGCTGAGGGGTGGCTGAGGGGTGGCTGAGGGAGGCTGAGGGAGGCTGGGGGGTGGCTGGGGTGGCTAAGGGGTGGCTGAGGGGTGGCTGGGGTGGCTGAGGTGGCTGAAGGTTGGCTGAGGGGTGGCTGGGTTTGCTGAGGGGTGGCTGGGGTGGCTGAGGGAGGCTGAGGGGTGGCTGAGGGTTGGCTGAGGGAGGCTGAGGGGTGGCTAGGGGGCTGAGTGAGGCTGAGGGGTGGCTGGGGTGGCTGAGGGGTGGCTGAGGGAGACTGAGGGGTGGCTGGGGTGGCTGAGGGGTGGCTTGGGTGGCTGAGGGGTGGCTGAGGGAGGCTGAGGGGTGGCTGAGGGAGGCTGAGGGGTGGCTGAGGGGTGGCTGGGGTGGCTGAGGGAGGCTGAGGGGTAGCTGAGGGAGGCTGAGGGAGGCTGGGGGGTGGCTGAGGGAGGCTGAGGGAGGCTGAGGGGTGGCTGAGGGTGGCTGAGGGAGGCTGAGGGGTGGCTTAGGGTGGCTGGGGTGGCTGAGGGAGGCTGAGGGGTGGCTGGGGTGGCTGAGGGGTGGCTGAGGGAGACTGAGGGGTGGCTGGGGTGGCTGAGGGGTGGCTTGGGTGGCTGAGGGGTGGCTGAGGGTGGCTGAGGGGTGGCTGAGGGGTGGCTGAGGGGTGGCTGAGGGGTGGCTGGGGTGGCTGAGGGAGGCTGAGGGGGGCTGAGGGGTGGCTGAGGGTGGCTGAGGGAGGCTGAGGGGTGGCTGAGGGTGGCTGGGGTGGCTGAGGGAGGCTGAGGGGTGGCTGAGGGGTGGCTGGGGTGGCTGAGGGAGACTGAGGGAGGCTGGGTGGCTGAGGGGTGGCTGGGGTGGCTGAGGGAGGCTGAAGGGTGGCTGAGGGAGGCTGGGGTGGCTGAGGGGTGGCTGAGGGGTGGCTGAGGTGGCTGAGGGAGGCTGTGGGAGGCTGAGGGGTGGATGGGGTGGCTGAGGGAGGCTGAGGGAGACTGGGGTGGCTGAGGGGTGGCTGAGGGAGGCTGAGGGAGGCTGGGGGGTGGCTGGGGTGGCTAAGGGGTGGCTGAGGGGTGGCTGGGGTGGCTGAGGTGGCTGACGGTTGGCTGAGGGGTGGCTGGGTTTGCTGAGGGGTGGCTGGGGTGGCTGAGGGAGGCTGAGGGGTGGCTGAGGGTTGGCTGAGGGGTGGCTGAGGGAGGCGGAGGGAGGCTGAGGTGGCTGAAGGAGGCTGAGGGGTGGCTGAGGTGGCTGAGGGAGGCTGAGGGGTGGATGGGGTGGCTGAGGGAGGCTGAGGGAGACTGGGGTGGCTGAGGGGTGGCTGAGGGGTGGCTGAGGGAGGCTGAGGGAGGCTGGGGGGTGGCTGGGGTGGCTAAGGGGTGGCTGAGGGGTGGCTGGGGTGGCTGAGGTGGCTGAAGGTTGGCTGAGGGGTGGCTGGGTTTGCTGAGGGGTGGCTGGGCTGGCTGAGGGAGGCTGAGGGGTGGCTGAGGGTTGGCTGAGGGAGGCTGAGGGGTGGCTAGGGGGCTGAGTGAGGCTGAGGGGTGGCTGGGGTGGCTGAGGGGTGGCTGAGGGAGACTGAGGGGTGGCTGGGGTGGCTGAGGGGTGGCTGAGGGAGGCTGAGGGGTGGCTGAGGGAGGCTGAGGGGTGGCTGAGGGGTGGCTGGGGTGGCTGAGGGAGGCTGAGGGGTAGCTGAGGGAGGCTGAGGGAGGCTGGGGGGTGGCTGAGGGAGGCTGAGGGAGGCTGAGGGGTGGCTGAGGGTGGCTGAGGGAGGCTGAGGGGTGGCTTAGGGTGGCTGGGGTGGCTGAGGGAGGCTGAGGGGTGGCTGGGGTGGCTGAGGGGTGGCTGAGGGAGACTGAGGGGTGGCTGGGGTGGCTGAGGGGTGGCTTGGGTGGCTGAGGGGTGGCTGAGGGTGGCTGAGGGGTGGCTGAGGGAGGCTGAGGGGTGGCTGAGGGGTGGCTGGGGTGGCTGAGGGAGGCTGAGGGGGGCTGAGGGGTGGCTGAGGGGTGGCTGAGGGAGGCTGAGGGGTGGCTGAGGGAGGCTGAGGGGTGGCTGAGGGGTGGCTGGGGTGGCTGAGGGAGGCTGAGGGGTAGCTGAGGGAGGCTGAGGGAGGCTGGGGGGTGGCTGAGGGAGGCTGAGGGGTGGCTGAGGGTGGCTGAGGGAGGCTGAGGGGTGGCTTAGGGTGGCTGGGGTGGCTGAGGGAGGCTGAGGGGTGGCTGAGGGGTGGCTGAGGGAGACTGAGGGGTGGCTGGGGTGGCTGAGGGGTGGCTTGGGTGGCTGAGGGGTGGCTGAGGGTGGCTGAGGGGTGGCTGAGGGGTGGCTGAGGGGTGGCTGAGGGGTGGCTGGGGTGGCTGAGGGAGGCTGAGGGGGGCTGAGGGGTGGCTGAGGGTGGCTGAGGGAGGCTGAGGGGTGGCTGAGGGTGGCTGGGGTGGCTGAGGGAGGCTGAGGGGTGGCTGAGGGGTGGCTGAGGGAGACTGAGGGAGGCTGGGTGGCTGAGGGGTGGCTGGGGTGGCTGAGGGAGGCTGAAGGGTGGCTGAGGGAGGCTGGGGTGGCTGAGGGGTGGCTGAGGGGTGGCTGAGGGAGGCTGGGGGAGGCTGAGGGGTGGCTGAGGGAGGCTGAGGGAGGCTGGGGTGGCTGAGGGGTGGCTGAGGGAGGCTGAGGGGTGGCTGAGGGAGGCTGAGGGGTGGCTGAGGGGTGGCTGGGGTGGCTGAGGGAGGCTGAGGGGTAGCTGAGGGAGGCTGAGGGAGGCTGGGGGGTGGCTGAGGGAGGCTGAGGGGTGGCTGAGGGTGGCTGAGGGAGGCTGAGGGGTGGCTTAGGGTGGCTGGGGTGGCTGAGGGAGGCTGAGGGGTGGCTGGGGTGGCTGAGGGAGACTGAGGGGTGGCTGGGGTGGCTGAGGGGTGGCTTGGGTGGCTGAGGGTGGCTGAGGGGTGGCTGAGGGGTGGCTGAGGGGTGGCTGGGGTGGCTGAGGGAGGCTGAGGGGGGCTGAGGGGTGGCTGAGGGAGGCTGAGGGGTGGCTGAGGGTGGCTGGGGTGGCTGAGGGAGGCTGAGGGGTGGCTGAGGGGTGGCTGAGGGAGACTGAGGGAGGCTGGGTGGCTGAGGGGTGGCTGGGGTGGCTGAGGGAGGCTGAAGGGTGGCTGAGGGAGGCTGGGGTGGCTGAGGGGTGGCTGAGGGGTGGCTGAGGGAGGCTGGGGGAGGCTGAGGGGTGGCTGAGTGAGGCTGAGGGAGGCTGGGGTGGCTGAGAGGTGGCTGGGGTGGCTGAGGGGTGGCTGGGGTGGCTGAGGGAGGCTGAGGGAGGCTGGGGTGGCTGAAGGGTGGCTGAGGGAGGCTGAGGGAGGCTGAGGGGTGGCTGAGGGGTGGCTGGGGTGGCTGAGGGAGGCTGAGGGGTAGCTGAGGGAGGCTGAGGGAGGCTGGGGGGTGGCTGAGGGAGGCTGAGGGAGGCTGAGGGGTGGCTGAGGGTGGCTGAGGGAGGCTGAGGGGTGGCTTAGGGTGGCTGGGGTGGCTGAGGGAGGCTGAGGGGTGGCTGGGGTGGCTGAGGGGTGGCTGAGGGAGGCTGAGGGAGGCTGAGGGGTGGCTGAGGGAGGCTGAGTGAGGCTGAGGGGTGGCTGAGGGAGGCTGAGGGGTGGATGGGGTGGCTGAGGGAGGCTGAGGGAGACTGGGGTGGCTGAGGGGTGGCTGAGGGGTGGCTGAGGGAGGCTGAGGGAGGCTGGGGGGTGGCTGGGGTGGCTGAGGGGTGGCTGAGGGGTGGCTGGGGTGGCTGAGGTGGCTGAAGGTTGGCTGAGGGGTGGCTGGGTTTGCTGAGGGGTGGCTGGGGTGGCTGAGGGAGGCTGAGGGGTGGCTGAGGGTTGGCTGAGGGAGGCTGAGGGGTGGCTAGGGGGCTGAGTGAGGCTGAGGGATGGCTGGGGTGGCTGAGGGGTGGCTGAGGGAGACTGAGGGGTGGCTGGGGTGGCTGAGGGGTGGCTTGGGTGGCTGATGGGTGGCTGAGGGAGGCTGAGGGGTGGCTGAGGGAGGCTGAGGGGTGGCTGAGGGGTGGCTGGGGTGGCTGAGGGAGGCTGAGGGGTAGCTGAGGGAGGCTGAGGGTGGCTGAGGGGTGGCTGAGGGAGGCTGAGGGGTGGCTGAGGGTGGCTGAGGGAGGCTGAGGGGTGGCTGAGGGTGGCTGGGGTGGCTGAGGGAGGCTGAGGGGTGGCTGAGGGGTGGCTGAGGGGTGGCTGGGGTGGCTGAGGGGTGGCTTGGGTGGCTGAGGGGTGGCTGAGGGTGGCTGAGGGGTGGCTGAGGGGTGGCTGAGGGGTGGCTGGGGTGGCTGAGGGAGGCTGAGGGGTGGCTGAGGGAGGCTGAGGGGTGGCTGAGGGTGGCTGGGGTGGCTGAGGGAGGCTGAGGGGTGGCTGAGGGGTGGCTGAGGGAGACTGAGGGAGGCTGGGTGGCTGAGGGGTGGCTGGGGTGGCTGAGGGAGGCTGAAGGGTGGCTGAGGGAGGCTGGGGTGGCTGAGGGGTGGCTGAGGGAGGCTGGGGGAGGCTGAGGGGTGGCTGAGTGAGGCTGAGGGAGGCTGGGGTGGCTGAGAGGTGGCTGGGGTGGCTGAGGGGTGGCTGGGGTGGCTGAGGGAGGCTGAGGGAGGCTGGGGTGGCTGAAGGGTGGCTGAGGGAGGCTGAGGGGTGGCTGAGGGGTGGCTGGGGTGGCTGAGGGAGGCTGAGGGGTAGCTGAGGGAGGCTGAGGGAGGCTGGGGGGTGGCTGAGGGAGGCTGAGGGAGGCTGAGGGGTGGCTGAGGGTGGCTGAGGGAGGCTGAGGGGTGGCTTAGGGTGGCTGGGGTGGCTGAGGGAGGCTGAGGGGTGGCTGGGGTGGCTGAGGGGTGGCTGAGGGAGGCTGAGGGGTGGCTGAGGGAGGCTGAGTGAGGCTGAGGGGTGGCTGAGGGAGGCTGAGGGGTGGATGGGGTGGCTGAGGGAGGCTGAGGGAGACTGGGGTGGCTGAGGGGTGGCTGAGGGAGGCTGAGGGAGGCTGGGGGGTGGCTGGGGTGGCTGAGGGGTGGCTGAGGGGTGGCTGGGGTGGCTGAGGTGGCTGAAGGTTGGCTGAGGGGTGGCTGGGTTTGCTGAGGGGTGGCTGGGGTGGCTGAGGGAGGCTGAGGGGTGGCTGAGGGTTGGCTGAGGGAGGCTGAGGGGTGGCTAGGGGGCTATGGCTGGGGTGGCTGAGGGGTGGCTGGGGTGGCTGTGAGGGGTGGCTTGGGTGGCTGATGGGTGGCTGAGGGAGGCTGAGGGGTGGCTGAGGGAGGCTGAGGGGTGGCTGAGGGGTGGCTGGGGTGGCTGAGGGAGGCTGAGGGGTAGCTGAGGGAGGCTGAGGGTGGCTGAGGGGTGGCTGAGGGAGGCTGAGGGGTGGCTGAGGGTGGCTGAGGGAGGCTGAGGGGTGGCTGAGGGTGGCTGGGGTGGCTGAGGGAGGCTGAGGGGTGGCTGGGGTGGCTGAGGGAGGCTGAGGGTGGCTGAGGGAGGCGGAGGGAGGCTGAGGTGGCTGAAGGAGGCTGAGGGGTGGCTGAGGTGGCTGAGGGAGGCTGAGGGAGGCTGAGGGGTGGATGGGGTGGCTGAGGGAGAGGTAGATGTGGAGGGTTAACTCCTCTAGTTGTCTTGGTAGATGTGGAGGGTTAACTCCTCTAGTTGTCTTGGTAGATGTGAAGGGTTAACTCCTCTAGTTGTCTTGGTAGATGTGAAGGGTTAACTCCTCTAGTTGTCTTGGTAGATGTGGAGGGTTAACTCCTCTAGTTGTCTTGGTAGATGTGGAGGGTTAACTCCTCTAGTTGTCTTGGTAGATGTGAAGGGTTAACTCCTCTAGTTGTCTTGGTAGATGTGAAGGGTTAACTCCTCTAGTTGTCTTGGTAGATGTGGAGGGTTAACTCCTCTAGTTGTCTTGGTAGATGTGAAGGGTTAACTCCTCTAGTTGTCTTGGTAGATGTGAAGGGTTAACTCCTCTAGTTGTCTTGATAGATGTGAAGGGTTAACTCCTCTAGTTGTCTTGGTAGATGTGAAGGGTTAACTCCTTTAATTGTCTCTCCCTATTTTCATTTCTAGACAAACATTCCTTTATCTGATCTTCCCTGTTTTCATTTTGCTCCATTTTTGTTTGCTTCCTGTCTCTAAGTTTGGTGTGGGTTTCTCTAGTGTGTGCTTCTTAGTGGGCGATCATGATGGGTGTCTTTTAGGTTCCAGTTGTTGTTACTAGTCAACTTTCAGTGAAATCCCCCATGAGTGTCTTTCAGAACCCCTCCTAAAACCCCACCTGACTCGTTTTGGTTTTGTCAATGACTCTTTGTTAGTTGCCCCTTCTGTTTGAGCAACAACTTTTTGGTTTTCTTGCTGGGGAATGTATCCGTATTCTCCAATAGAATACCTTTAAGGGTTGTGCTATGAGTAGAGGAACCTCTGTTTGTTTCCCTGTCTGTTTCCCTGTGTGTTTCCCTGTGTTTCCCTGTCCGTTTCCTTGTGTGTTTCCCTGTCTGTTTCCCTGTGTGTTTCCCTGTCTGTTTCCCTGTCTGTTTCCCTGTCTGTTTCCCTGAGTGTTTCCCTGTCCGTTTCCCTGTGTGTTTCCCTGTCTGTTTCCCTGTCTGTTTCCCTGTGTGTTTCCCTGTCTGTTTCCCTGTGTGTTTCCCTGTGTGTTTCCCTGTGTGTTTCCCTGTCTGTTTCCCTGTGTGTTTCCCTGTGTGTTTCCCTGTGTGTTTCCCTGTCTGTTTCCTTGTGTGTTTCCCTGTCCGTTTCCCTGTGTGTTTCCCTGTCTGTTTCCCTGTGTGTTTCCCTGTCTGTTTCCCTGTGTGTTTCCCTGTCTGTTTCCCTGTGTGTTTCCCTGTCTGTTTCCCTGTGTGTTTCCCTGTGTGTTTCCCTGTGTGTTTCCCTGTCTGTTTCCTTGTGTGTTTCCCTGTCCGTTTCCCTGTCTGTTTCCCTGTGTGTTTCCCTGTGTGTTTCCCTGTGTGTTTCCCTGTGTGTTTCCCTGTGTGTTTCCCTGTGTGTTTCCCTGTGTGTTTTTGGAGGGTTTTGCCTGTGTGTTTTGCCTGTGTGTTTTGCCTGTGTGTTTTGCCTGTGTGTTTTGCCTGTTCGTTTCCCTGTTCGTTTTCCCTGTGTGTTTTGCCTGTGTGTTTTCCCTGTTCGTTTTCCCTGTGTGTTTCCCTGTGTGTTCCCCTGTGTGTTTTCGGAGTGTTTTGCCTGTTTGTTTTGCCTGTGTGTTTTGCCTGTGTGTTTTGCCTGTGTGTTTTGCCTGTGTGTTTCCCTGTCTGTTTCCTTGTGTGTTTCCCTGTCCGTTTCCCTGTGTGTTTCCCTGTCTGTTTCCCTGTGTGTTTCCCTGTCTGTTTCCCTGTGTGTTTCCCTGTCTGTTTCCCTGTGTGTTTCCCTGTCTGTTTCCCTGTGTGTTTCCCTGTGTGTTTCCCTGTGTGTTTCCCTGTCTGTTTCCTTGTGTGTTTCCCTGTCCGTTTCCCTGTCTGTTTCCCTGTGTGTTTCCCTGTGTGTTTCCCTGTGTGTTTCCCTGTGTGTTTCCCTGTGTGTTTCCCTGTGTGTTTTTGGAGGGTTTTGCCTGTGTGTTTTGCCTGTGTGTTTTGTCTGTGTGTTTTGCCTGTGTGTTTTGCCTGTTCGTTTCCCTGTTCGTTTTCCCTGTGTGTTTTGCCTGTGTGTTTTCCCTGTTCGTTTTCCCTGTGTGTTTTCCTGTGTGTTCCCCTGTGTGTTTTCGGAGTGTTTTGCCTGTTTGTTTTGCCTGTGTGTTTTGCCTGTGTGTTTTGCCTGTGTTCCCCCTCTCTATACAAGTGGCCCCGGACTACTTTAGCTGGTCGCCAGGCAACGGACACGCCGGTCTGTCTCTCGTCCATTCAGAGAGAGAGAAACAGGAGACTGAGTACTGAGCCTCTTCTGGAAGAGCCTGCTGCCTGCTGCCTACCTGACCAACTTACCAATGAACACCCATCCACCCACAGCATAGAGTAGTGTCTCTCTCTCTCTCTCTCTCTCTCTCTCTCTCTCTCTCTCTCTCTCTCTCTCTCTCTCTCTCTCTCTCTCTCTCTCTCTCTCTCTCTCTCTCTCTCTCTCTCTCTCTCTCTCTCTCTCTCTCTCTCTGCCTTGTGCTCTGACTGCTTTACCAATGAACATCTACTGCATTCTCTGCTTTTGGCTGTGTCTGGCTGGCTGCCAGTGTCACGCATAACTGTTTGTGACACCCATTTCCCCTGGCCAGGGAGGAAGAATGGCTGGATGGTGTTGGGAGGAAGACTAGGATGGAAGGTTGGGTTGTATCTCCTGTTCTCCCACAGCGTTTCATCCAAACCTGAACCAATGGGATTATTGAAAGGGGAAAATACACTTTATTAGAACGAGAATAAAGTGAAACATGGAATAAAAAATAAAAAAAAACCTTACTTAATTTGGAAATACAATGAATAATGAGTTTGGTTATTTTCTCTTTTAAGAGCAAGATGGAGATGCAGAGTGATACGTGTCGTGTCATAGACATCTCAGGGAAATGTAATGATGGTAGAAAATGACCAAAATCAAGTACTAACCCTTTGCTTTAGCCATGGTCTACTGCAGTGAACTAATGAGAACACTGTGGTCCCCCCCCCCCCCCCGCCTTCTCTACTTCTTGCGACCTAGGGTGTATCCCAAACGGCACCCTATTCCCTACATAAGTGCACTACTTTTGACAAGGGCCCTAGTGCGATATATAGGGAATAGGGTGCTAAGTAGTGCACTACATAGGGAATAGGATGCCATTTGGGATTCATACCTAGCCTGATCTTACTCATAGCCTGTTTATGTCCTGTCAGTGCTCTCTCGTCATGTCTCATGCCTTGAGCAACGAATGACACGATACTCTGGTAAAATGTGTACGCAGCTAGACAGCCGCAGAGTAAATATCGGAATGGAGAAGCGAAGGAGCAAATCAGGATACTTGTCCCAAACTTCTCTCCATCTAAGTGTGGCTAGATCATAGGCCTTCTGAACAGAGTTACTTTTCCATATCTCATCTACAGTATGTGTCTATATTTTACAGGACAACTCTAGTGGATTACGGAGTATTTTCCGTCATGTTTAAAATGGTAAAATTATGACATGGGGTGTCATTTTATATGCATGGCAATTTCCCACCATCCACTAGGGGGCAACGCAAGAGATTAATACCATCTAGTAGGCTCATGACAAAGGTGTCGGGGAAGGGGTCGAGGATGGCCTTAATTAAACTACGAGGATCGCAAGTTCACTCCCAGTGCTAGGTACACGCTTTCTCTTTGTTTACCCTATCCCAAACCTTAACCACTCTGAATAAATATATGCCTAAGGTTAACCCTAATGCCTGAAATTAACCAAAATCTCGTAATTAATTCCTAAACTTAAAAATATGCCTTAATTAACGGCCAATCACTACATAATCTACACACGGCCCAACACTCCATAATTAAAATGGCTGGGGCCATGCCATATCTCTGTTGCTGCAGTTATGGTTAGGTGTGGTGTTTTCTAATGAGATTGAGTGGATATTGTTTTTTTAAAGTATTTTTTTTTAAATTTGTGTATTCAGAATAATTATCATATTATTATAGAACATCATCGAGGTTGCTAGGCTTAGATTTTGTGTTAAACGCTCTACAACAAAGCTTTCATAGCGCCCAACAAGCTTTCTTTACCCTTAACCTTGTTCTGAACACATCCAAAACAAAGGTCATGTGGTTTGGTAAGAAGAATGTCCCTCTCCCCACCGGTGTGATAACTACCTCTATTACTTATTATTACTACCTGAGGATTTAGAGGTTGAGGTAGTCACCGTATACAAGTATTTGGGAGTATGGCTAGACGGTACACTGTCCTTCTCTCAGCACATATCAAAGCTGCAGGCTGAAGTTAAATCTAGACTTGGTTTCCTCTATCGTAATCGCTCCTCTTTCACCCCAGCTGCCAAACTAACCCTGATTCAGATGACCATCCTACCCATGCTAGATTACAGAGACATAATTTATAGATCGGCAGGTATGGGTTCTCTCGAGTGGCTAGATGTTCTTTACCATTCGGCCATCAGGTTTGCCACCAATGCTCCTTATAGGACCCATAACTGCACTCTATACTCCTCTGTAAACTGGTCATCTCTGTATACCAGTCGCAAGACCCACTGGTTGATGCTTATTTATAAAACCCTCTTAGGCCTCACTCTCCCCTATCTGAGATATCTACTGCAGCCCTCATCCTCCACATACAACACCCATTCTGCCAGTCACTTTCTGTTAAAGGTCCCCAAAGCACACACATCCCTGGGTCGCTCGTCTTTTCAGTCCGCTGCAGCTAGCAATTGGAACGAGCTGCAACAAGCACTCAAACTGGACAGTTTTATCTCAATCCCTTCATTCAAAGACACAATCATGGACACTCCTACTGACAGTTGTGGCTGCTTCGTGTGATGTATTGTTGTCTCTACCTTCTTGCCCTTTGTGCTGTTGTCTGTGCTCAATAATGTTTTGTACCATGTTTTGTGCTGCTACCATGTTGTGTTGCTACCATGTTGTTGTTATGTTGTGTTGCTACCATGCTGTGTTGTCATGTGTTGCTGCCATGCTATGTTGTCTTAGGTCTCTCTTTATGTAGTGTTGTCTCTCTTGTCGTGATGTGTGTTTTGTCCTATATTTAGATGTACTATTCTTTTGATTTTTAAATCTCAGTCCCTGTCCCCGCAGGAGTCCTTTTTCCTTTTTTTAGGCCATCATTTGAAATAAGAATTTGTTTTTAACTGACTTGCCTAGTTAAATAAAAAAAGGTTAAAAAAAAAATTAAATACAAAATGTGCCTTGCAGAGTATAACATATTTAAGCCACTGAAAGATGAGACGGAGTAAACTCTCCCTGCCATTTCCACCTGCGTGCGATACGACAGACAATATCATTGGTGGGATCGTTTCCCACAAATTATGTTTAAAAGCCGAATAGCAAGAAGACCTCAGAGAGATGAAATGATCCTTCTGCAGTTATACGGATGGTGCTATCAGGTGTACTATCACCGATGTTTCCCTAACACAGGAGGGCCGAACGGCACCCTGTTCCCTACATATAGGACACCTACAGTATGAAGTATATGGGGAATAGGGCTCTGGTCTAAAGTAGTGCACTATATAGGGAATAGGGCCCTGGTCTAAAGTAGTGCACTATATAGGGAATAGGGCCCTGGTCTATAGTAGGGCACTATATAGGGAATAGGGTTCTGGTCTAAATTAGTGCACTATATAGGGAATAGGGCCCTGGTCTAAAGTAGTGCACTATATAGGGAATAGGGCCCTGGTCTAAAGTAGGGCACTATATGGGGAATAGGGCCCTGGTCTATAGTAGGGCACTATATAGGGAATAGGGCCCTGGTCTAAAGTAGTGCACTATATAGGGAATAGGGTTCTGGTCTAAAGTAGTGCACTATAATAGGGAATAGGGCCCTGGTCTATAGTAGTACACTATATAGGGAACAGGGCCCTGGTCTAAAGTAGTGCACTATATAGGGCCCTGGTCTAAAGTAGTGCACTATTAGGGAATAGGGCTCTGGTCTAAAGTAGTGCACTATATAGGGAATAGGGCCCTGGTCTAAAGTAGTGCACTATATAGGGAATAGGGCCCTGGTCTATAGTAGGGCACTATATAGGGAATAGGGCCCTGGTCTAAAGTAGTGCACTATATAGGGAATAGGGCTCTGGTCTAAAGAAGTGCACTATATAGGGAATAGGGCTCTGGTCTATAGTAGTGCACTATATGGGGAATAGGGCCCTGGTCTATAGTAGGGCACTATATAGGGAATAGGGCCCTGGTCTAAAGTAGTGCACTATATAGGGAATATGGTTCTGGTCTAAAGTAGTGCACTATAATAGGGAATAGGGCCCTGGTCTATAGTAGTGCACTATAATAGGGAATAGGGCCCTGGTCTATAGTAGGGCACTATATAGGGAATAGGGCCCTGGTCTATAGTAGGGCACTATATAGGGAATAGGGCTCTGGTCTAAAGTAGGGCACTATATAGGGAATAGGGCTCTGGTCTAAAGTAGTGCACTATATAGGGAATAGGGCCCTGGTCTAAAGTAGTGCACTATTAGGGAATAGGGCTCTGGTCTAAAGTAGTGCACTATATAGGGAATAGGGCCCTGGTCTAAGGTAGTGCACTATATAGGGAATAGGGTCCTGGTCTAAAGTAGTGCACTATCAGGGAATAGGGCTCTGGTCTAAAGTAGTGCACTATATAGGGAATAGGGCCCTGGTCTAAAGTAGTGCACTATTTAGGGAATAGGGCCCTGGTCTATAGTAGGGCACTATATAGGGAATAGGGCCCTGGTCTAAAGTAGTGCACTATATAGGGAATAGGGCCCTGGTCTAAAGTAGTGCACTATAACAGGGAATAGGGTTCTGGTCTAAAGTAGTGCACTATATAGGGAATAGGGCCCTGGTCTAAAGTAGTGCACTATTTAGGGAATAGGGCCCTGGTCTATAGTAGGGCACTATATAGGGAATAGGGCCCTGGTCTAAAGTAGTGCACTATTTAGGGAATAGGGCCCTGGTCTATAGTAGGGCACTATATAGGGAATAGGGCCCTGGTCTAAAGTAGTGCACTATATAGGGAATAGGGCCCTGGTCTAAAGTAGTGCACTATAACAGGGAATAGGGTTCTGGTCTAAAGTAGTGCACTATATAGGGAATAGGGTGCCCTTTGAGACAGAGCTCCGGCTGCGGGTGGTCCCGGCGTGTTGCGGCGGGTGTCTCTCTGCTCTGCAGAAACAACCAGATGGGCTTTAGAAATGCTACATTTCATTTCGTATCATTAGTAGGTTAGCTCACCCCTCATTGGCTTCCCATCTGCTGCCGTTTCAGCCCTCGGACATGTCCCAAGAGACACCTTATTCCCCCAATAGGGCTCTGGTCTAAAGTAGTGTGCTCCGTATGAAATAGGGTGCAATTTGGGATACGGACCCTAAGCCTACATGCCATCGTAGTGCAGCAGATCACAGCCCACAGCTACTGACAGTATTATCTCCGACCTAGACCCTATCCGAGAGCCAGGGAACCTGAGACCCTATCCGAGAGCCAGGGAACCTGAGACCCTATCCGAGAGCCAGGGAACCTGAGACCCTATCCGAGAGCCAGGGAACCTGAGACCCTATCCGAGAGCCAGGGAACCTGAGACCCTATCCGAGAGCCAGGGAACCTGAGACCCTATCCGAGAGCCAGGGAACCTGAGACCCTATCCGAGAGCCAGGGAACCTGAGACCCTATCCGAGAGCCAGGGAACCTGGTACACAAACAGCTTTGCTGAGCCTGCAGGAGCTGTGCTGGTAGGTTATAACACGTTATGTTATTATCATGACAATGTTATTATAGATCTATCCCACAAGAGGTTCTTCTATCTGTGCTTTGAAGAGAAGGATCGGTAATAGCAGAACGAGCGGTAAACGGTAGAATAAGGCCTCACAAACAAACAAAAAATGCATTGGTGACTATGAGTGGGACATAATAAACATCGTTGGCACAATGGTGATTTTGGTGGAAGAGCAAACGGAATCACCTATTCACCATTTTGGTCTGCGTGGTTTTCGTGCTTTGAAGAATGGACGGCAGAGAGTGGAGAAAACACACACAGCTTCAGCTGAGTAAGAACACGCTGTGTGTTAAGCTGCTTAATCCCCTTTTTACTCGCTGCACTTTTCCATGATTCAAACTCACTCAAGGCCCAATCTCCCTGTGAGACGCTATTCATTTATTTCAACTTTCGGTTAAAGACTGAATTTAATTTCTGTTATATTTCAGGAGACAGCGGGCTAAACGTATCTGCCTCTTAACGTCCCCAGACTCTTATTGACTGACTCATATTATTGCTGTTTGCCACCAACCACATCCTGGTTTTCCTCAAGTTAAATGTCTTTACGGTTTCTACCATGACATGTTCACTCTGGGCTGTTGTTTGATTGGCCAGTTTGGAAAGAGTGTTTGGAAAGAGCCGCGGTCAAAGGAGGGAGCCAGGGTCAAACGGGGGAGGTGGGGGTAAAGGGGAGAGGCGGGGTCGAAGGGGGGAGGCGGGGTCAAAGGGGGGTGCTGGGGTCAAACGGGGGAGGTGGGGGTAAAGGGGAGAGGCGGGGTCGAAGGGGGGAGGCGGGGTCAAAGGGGGGTGCTGGGGTCAAAGGGGGGAGGTGGGGGTAAAGGGGAGAGGCGGGGTCGAAGGGGGGAGCCGGGTCAAAGGGGGGAGCCAGGGTCAAAGGGGGGAGGTGGGGTCGAAGGGGGGAGGTGGGGGTAAAGGGGGGAGGTGGGGTCAAAGGGGAGAGGTGGGGTCGAAGGGGGGAGGTGGGGGTAAAGGGGAGAGACGGGGTCAAAGGGGGGAGCCGGGGTCGAAGGGGGGAGGTGAGGGTGGAGGGGGGGAGGCAAGGGTAAAGCGCTAAAAAGGAGAATATGAATATTGATACAACCATTTGGTTCAAATAGGGCATAGTAAGTCCGCCATGGCTAGTCCTTAACCTCAGTCCCCATCGGTTTACAAAGGAAGCATTCATTTTGATACCATAAAGTGTGAAAATACCAGTAAGTGTGAAAAACATGTTCCAATCACGTTTCAAATTAAGTGGATTAATAGGAGAAAATAAGCATTTGTTGCTAGTGAATTCAAGGATGAGACAATTTTCAGAGATTTCAAGTCACGCATAGCTAACAAAATGTTGGAGGTTATATCATATTACGTATCAAACTGTGTCTCTGGCACAATCAATTCGTGTAGAACCCCCCCCCCCCCCCCCCCCCCATCACCCCTCAAGTTGATGAAAAAGCACTAAGCATATAAAACCGTGAGACAAGAGGATGCCCCTGCCTCAAACCCGCAGCGATCTCAGTGGTGGAAATGTTGGACACGGGGAGGGTCGACTTTCAGATGACATTGACGCTATGTAGATGAGAGCGGGGGGGATTTGTGCTCCGTGGAACATCCCTGGCCAAAGTTAGACGGTGCTTCGAGGTGAAGCTGCGTCCCTTTTCGCTGCGTTGTTTCCCCGCTCTGCTTCTGCTCGGATCTCTCCTTCAGCACCACAGAGCTAACGGACAGCACCACTCACCTTTCCCCTTCGGATCCTAGTTTGGGTTTTGCTTCTCTTATCATAAAATGGAAAATATTTTCTTCGGTCTGCTCCGGGAGAATCTGTAAGGATACAACTTTTAGATGAACGTACGGATAACTATACCATCGCCCCAAATTCTGTCTGGCATAGCAGTTTGATTGTAAGTACTGATTTTTACTTATAACAGTGTGGGGAAAACTTCAGCGCAATGATCAGAACATTGAACAGAACCGTGTGGACCCGTTTCAGATCTTGCACACGGAGTAGCCTAGTCTTAGTCTATTCGATTGGATACATCGCAACTGTGGTATTTTAACAAAACAATAGAAAAACAGCGATGAATCATTTCATCAGGGCAGGTTCCAGGCATAACTGTGATATTTTACCAAAACAATGAATTCCACCAGAAAGCCTTCATCAGGGCAGGTTCCAGGCATAAGCGACATAAGCGGTTGCTTAGGGTCCCCGACCACTAGGGGGGGCCCCGAACCCTCCCATCCTTCCCCAGAAACGTACTATTGAGAGTAAGAATAGTATAATACACCGGGGGGCATTTTAGAAATTTGGTTGTTCAGCAGGTTTTTTAATCTTGTTATGTCAATCAGTACCCCATTTTTCCATTAACTTGTCCACTGATTTGTTGCCGATATTTAGAAAGTTTGCATAGAAAATAGATCTGATACGGTACGTTTCCATTGAATTATCCTTGTGTCGATTAAAACGGCTGGACGTAATGACGTCATACATTTAAATGAAACTTTTCCGCAAAAAAACCCCCCAATGTCGGATAAAAAGGAAGTGGTTTGTATTGTTTCCATGACCCATTTAGGCAAATTGTGCATTAATAAATTGGTGACAGCCTGCATACCCTCCCACCTATTTGTTTCATGTCTCAGGTAGCCTGCAAAAGCCAGCTTGTATAGAATACAATAATTGACTAATATTTGCCATATTCTAATAATTCTCATGTGCCGACGTATCGCCATAGGTGAAATTTGCGCTGTTGTACATCTGAAAAACCAGAAAAGCAAGGAGAAGCAATACAGGCATTGTTGACAATGAGGACAATCCTTGTTCTGCAAACAAATATGATTTTTTTTTATAGTTGAAAAATTCTTCGGGAATCATAATATATCGCAATAAAAAAAATCAACCCCTGTTGAACGGATAAAAATGTTGTCACCCTTTTAAAAATGTTTACCTTCATTTTACTAGGCAAGTCAGTTAAGAACAAATTCTTATTTTCAATGACAGCCTAGGAACAGTGGGTTACTGCCTTGTTCGAGGGCAGAATGACAGATTTTTACCTTATCATCTAGGGGATTTGATCTTGCAACCTTTCGGTCTAACGCTCTAACCACTAGGCTACCCTGCCGACCCTTTATAAAATGTCTCCCATCTCTGCCGTTTTCATTACACATCTAGCAATTTTTTGTTGTTGTTGCAACATCGCTTTTGTCGAATAAACCAATTGGTCAATTGAAACCTGCCTGCTGACAGTCACTCAAGTAGCCATGTCAGCTAACACATTTTTAGATTAGCCAGCTATCTAAACTTGACCAAATCCCGAATGGTCAAGGGGCCCTGATCTCCAGGGGGCCCCCATTGATTGTGTTAGTCATTCTCACTCAGATATAATTAACACGGCATAAGTCATTATAAAATGTGTAGAATTGCAGGAAATTAGCTTTAAAACTGCAACACATGATCTACACCCCATCACAAAATGTGTAGAGTTGCAGGAGCTTAGCTTTATAACTAAAATATTTCCTTCCATAGCCCCCCGCCCCCCAACCAAATCTCGCTTAGCCCCAAAACGCTACACATCATTCTACACTTGACTCGTTTTTGAAGTTCCATAATTCATGGTGTGTCATAAGCAAATGAAACGTAAGAGAGAGATGATGCCTAAAGCTTGGTGCTCACAGGGTCCTTTTGTTTGACTTCTCTTTCTCCATGCCGTCTCATCTCATAAATATCAAATAGCTGAGGGGAAAAACGGGATATTCCCCCCCCCCCCCCCCCCCTTTGTACTACAGCTATAGAGGCACGGTACTATTCTAAAAATAAATGCAGAAAAATACCAAAAGCATGACGTTGCCAAGCCCAATGTATCCCAAATTACGCAACAACAAAAAATTATTATCAACCAAATGACTGTCTTCTGACGTGTATTATGAATAATTAAAGAACAACTAGGCCTATATATTTAACGTGGAATATGCTTCTGCTTCTGCGTTGCTTGCTCATTGGGGGTTTAGGCTGGGTTTCCGTAAAGCACTTTGTGACATCTGCTGATGTAAAAATGCTTTTATACAATACATTTGATTGATTGAATAATTAACACTCATTTGTAATAATGTGTGGTAATATTTAAACTTCCCATTTATCCTCGTTTTTATTTATAATTTATATTTATTTGTGTGCATAAGCCATAGCGTGTTAATGAATGTAATTTCCCTTTTTTTTTATTTTTTATTAATGGTTGCGTTGCACAGCAATTAACCCTCCAAATGCTGATTAATTGGACGGTGATGATCGCCACCTGCTCTTAAACAGTGTTGAAGGACCTGCTTAATGTGCGAAGACTTTTAGAGTATCAACGCTGTAAATCGGCACTTGGGCTCCCGAGTGGCGCAGCGGTCTAAGGCACCTGCATCTCAGTGGTTCAAATCCAGGCTGTATCACATCCGGCCGTGATTGGGAGTCCCATAGGGCAGCGCACAATTGGCCCAGCGTCGTCCAGGTTTGGCTGGGGTAGGCCGTCATTGTAAATAAGAATTTGTTCTTAAACTGACTTGCCTAGTTTAAATAAAGGTTAAATAAAAAATAAACATCACAGGTCCATTGCCATAAAACATCTCTTGTCCCCAGCGCCAACAATGCGACTCCCTGAAAACTCTTCAAAACGGCTCATTTTCAGCGCTATTGATGCATCAATTTTGGTTCTTCCCCATGGTAAATCAATATTTAGGGTCCAATCATTATTTGAATGACCTATTTGGTAACATTATTCTCTTGCGCTTTTTTCCCCAGGTGCGCTCTACCAACTGGCTCTGTGTTCCCGCTTCTTCTCCTGATTTCCTGCCCATCTAACCGTCCCTTGGCTGGGTAAACGAACCGCGAAGCTGCTGTCTACGTGGACCGGTGGGGTTAAAATCTTCCGTCCGCCTTGCAGCCTTGTCAGGAAATCAAAATCTAAACAGAGAGACAGAGACATGGCAACGAATGGTACTAAAGGCTCTGATGGACACGTTCTAACGGAGGTGAATGCCGAGCCTAACGACAAACCCAAAACTTTGGTGGTCAAAGTCCAGAAAAAGGAACTTCCCGAAAGAGAGAACTGGACTGGAAAATTCGACTTTCTCCTGTCTTGCGTCGGGTACGCAATTGGACTCGGAAATGTCTGGAGATTCCCTTATCTATGTGGGAAGAATGGAGGAGGTAATCAAGATGTCGGAACTTTTCCGTGTTTTTCAAAAAACAAAATGAGGCTAAATTTGACCTTTCAATCGGCAAATGTGTTCTGGGGCGCTCATTTAAATAATCTCAATGGCCCAAGAGCTCATTTTCTCTCCAGATTGTGCGTAATTACGCGCACATTTATAGGCAACGCAACGAGATCATTCATTTGAGTCGCTGTAGTGTGAAACAAAATAGTGGGTTTATCACTGTATCTCTTTGGATGATTTGAAATGTTAATGGTATATCAATGCAATGGTTCACTTTTATTCACGATTATATTTTTTTGTTTACTTACCTTTTATATTCTGTTCAGGGGCCTTCTTGATTCCCTACTTTTTGACGCTCATATTTGCTGGCATGCCCCTGTTTCTGCTCGAAACGTCCCTCGGTCAGTACACATCGATTGGAGGGCTTGGTGTGTGGAAACTGGCTCCCATGTTTAAAGGTAAATCAAAACCCCGTGTTTAGGTTAACCGGAAATACATCACGTTATATAAGACAAATAGCTGTTCTCAAATACTCTTCTTGCTGTTTGACCAGCATGTCTCCTGTCCCGATCGTTTTAACAGATCAAACTTTATATTTAGCTGATGCTATTATATCTATATTTTGTATTAAATCACAGTATATAAATACCTCATTCCTAATCTCCCTTTTCTAGGTGTTGGTCTGGCCGCTGCAGTGCTTTCTTTCTGGCTAAATATTTATTACATTGTCATCATTGCCTGGGCCATATACTATTTGTGGTCCTCCTTTACTACCGTGAGTATGATAGTCAGGTACTAAAAAAAAAGATGAATGAAGTCATTGAAGGTTTAAAAAAAGGAAAACACATTTCCCAAATGAATATCTTTAAGTGGTATGACATTGCAAATGTCGGGGCAGTTTGATCATAAAGATATATTGTTTCTTGTATGCGTAGTTAATTCCAAGATATCGAATTTGGCTGTTATTAGCCCTTCAACAAATGAGGTGCATGACGTCTGAAAGAGATTGGCAACATTTACAAAAATGAGAGAGAGAGAGAGGGAGAGAGGGAGAGAGACAGATAGAGAGAGACAGAGAGAGAGAGAGAGAGAGAGAGACAGACAGACAGACAGAGAGAGACAGAGAGACAGAGAGAGAGAGAGAGAGAGAGAGAGAGAGAGAGAGAGAGAGAGAGAGAGAGAGAGAGAGAGAGAGAGAGAGAGAGAGAGAGAGAGAGAGAGAGAGAGAGAGAGAGAGAGAGAGAGAGAGAGAGAGAGAGAGAGAGAGAGAGAGAGAGAGAGAGAGAGAGAGAGACAGACAGACAGACAGACAGACAGACAGACAGACAGACAGACAGACAGACAGACAGACAGACAGACAGACAGACAGACAGACAGACAGACAGACAGACAGACAGACAGACAGACAGACAGACAGACAGACAGACAGACAGACAGACAGACAGACAGACAGACAGACAGACAGACAGACAGACAGACAGACAGACAGACAGACAGACAGACAGACAGACAGACAGACAGACAGACGAGAGAGAGAGAGAGAGAGAGAGAGAGAGAGAGAGAGAGAGAGAGAGAGAGAGAGAGAGAGAGAGAGAGAGAGAGAGAGAGAGAGAGAGAGAGAGAGAGAGAGAGAGAGAGAGAGAGAAAAACCTGTCTTTGTTATTGCAGGAGCTACCATGGCAATCATGTGGAAATTCTTGGAACACAGAGCGCTGTTACACCAACTACAGCACCCTGAACGCTGCCAACCTCACCAGCGCTGTTCAGGAATTCTGGGAGTAAGAACAAGTATTTTTTATTAAGTGTTATTTTGTTGTTGTTTTTTGGCTGTGGTTGGACCATGCAGTGTTACTAAAAACTTGACCTTTTAATCTATACATTTGTTCCTAAATAATAAATAAATAAGTCATGGGGTTGAAAGAGGATTTATAAAATACATTTCCATTGACTGGTAGATTGGTTGATTGATTGTGTCGTCCTATAGACGTAACATGCACCAGTTAACAGACGGTCTGGAGAAGCCCGGGGAAATCAGAGCGCCTCTCGCCATCACGCTGGCCATCGCCTGGGTCCTCGTCTATTTCTGTATCTGGAAAGGTGTCGCCTGGACTGGGAAGGTAACTGACCAAATTTATAGATTTTGGGATTAAGATGCTAAACCCACCGGGGGAATCTTGACAGAGAGATATTGGATTTTGGCCTCCATATTGGGTTTTGGCCTCCATATTGGATTTTGGCCTCCATATTGGATTTTGGCCTCCATATTGGATTTTGGCCTCCATATTGGATTTTGGCCTCCATATTGTATTTTGGCCGCCATATTGGGTTTTGGCCTCCATATTGGGTTTTGGCCTCCATATTGGATTTTGGCCGCCATATTGGATTTTGGCCTCCATATTGGATTTTGGCCGCCATATTGGGTTTTGGCCGCCATATTGGGTTTTGGCCTCCATATTGGATTTTGGCCTCCATATTGGATTTTGGCCGCCATATTGGATTTTGGTCGCCATATTGGATTTTGGCCGCCATATTGGATTTTGGCCTCCATATTGGATTTTGGCCGCCATATTGGATTTTGGTCGCCATATTGGATTTTGGCCTCCATATTGGATTTTGGCCTCCATATTGGATTTTGGCCTCCATATTGGGTTTTGGCCTCCAAATTGGATTTTGGCCGCCATATTGGATTTTGGCCTCCATATTAGATTTTGGCCTCCATATTGAGTTTTGGCCTCCATATTGGGTTTTGGCCTTCATATTGGATTTTGGTCGCCATATTGGGTTTTGGGGGTTAATCCAGCATGCCCCCCCCCCTGGCTTATTTCCAAAAGTAGGAGGCATGGCTCAAGAATAGAGAAACCTTTGACTGGAAAAACATGACAGTTAATCTGTGCCTGGGCCTTGTCTCTAATAATGAGTGTTAAGTAATTAAATGCATCTGTTAAAGGTCAACTGCCACTTAGAAGCAACCTGTCTTGTTTTAAACGTAGCATCGTTATGAGTCAGAAACATTCATATTAGTGTCGGGAATTGACTTCAAAGTGTAAAAAATGATAATTTTGGTCATAAAGTCAGTCCTGTCCAAAATCGAGTTTTGTAAGTGAGTTCGTCACGACTTACTAGAGGGTTGGGTACGGAGTAGGATCATGCCACTTGTGTCCAGTGTCCACTGACATGAGAGAAGCAGCTGTGCTGGTTGCCCTCTACTGTAATCAGCTGGTTGTGCTCTATCCAATCATAGCGGCCAGAACATCAAGACAGTGACATAGACTTGGCCAGTACGCAGCGCTTCAGACTTTTACATAACACGTCACCAATGCTATGTTGAAATAACCCTTGGCCCGAAGCCCTTTATATGGAGTGGTCACTTGCTGATGTGTTTGATAGTGTCAATCACTCAAGTCTGCTACTTTTCTGGGCAAAATAAGAATTGAGACGATCAAAGCCACACGTGTATCCCAACTGCAACTTGTTTTGTAATATGATTTTGGCCGCCATATTGGATTTTGGCCTCCATATTGGGTTTTGGCCGCCATATAGGATTTTGGCCTCCATTTTGGGTTTTGGCCCCCATATTGGGTTTTGGCCTCCATATTGGATTTTGGCCTCCATATTGGGTTTTGGCCGCCATATTGGATTTTGGGGGTTGATCCAGCATGCCCAGCATATGAAACACTGCTAGACAGACTCACACTCTGGTAATAGATAGTGAGAAAGTTGTACAAAATGTACACAAGTACACAAGTCACCACTCGCCAGTGACTTAATAAGCTGATTGTGGCCTGGCTGCTTAATTGTGCCTGCTAGCTACGGACTATTTTAAAAGAAGTGACTACGTTGTTGCTACGTTGAATCAGGACGGACAAACAACAGTAACTACAAAGGTACGATATGAGAACATAATACACCCACATCAAACCAACCCCCCCACCCCCCAAAACCAAACTCTCATTTGGCTTCAGTCATGGCCTTTCGTAGCCTGCAGACAAATGACCAAATCGCCCTCATGGGTAGAATGTTATTCATATTTTTCATAATTAATAAAATAAAATGCTTTGAAAATCCGATGTTTCTATTTCAAACGGTTGTGTTATATTTCAGTCTTCTGTGAGGTATATAAAGTGTAATATTGTGATGCAAACTCAAAAGGTAATACCTTTTAACTCTATATTGAGCATGGTGGGTGGCAAGTAGCCTAGCGGTTAGAGTGTTGGACTAGTAACTGAAAGGTTGCAAGATCAAATCCCCGAACTGACGAGGTAAAAATCTGTCATTCTGCCCCTGAACAAGGCAGTCAACCCACTGTTCCTAGACCAGTTAACCCACTGTTCCTAGACCAATTAACCCACTGTTCCTAGACCAGTTAACCCACTGTTCCTAGACCAGTTAACCCACTGTTCCTAGACCAGTTAACCCACTGTTCCTAGACCAGTTAACCCACTGTTCCTAGACCAGTTAACCCACTGTTCCTAGACCAGTTAACCCACTGTTCCTAGGCCGTCGTTGAAAATAACAATTTGTTCTTAACTGACTTGCCTAGTTTAAAACAAAGGGTACGGGTGTCTTCTGATAACCATGGGTGTGAGGTGTATACTTTTGTTTCGAAGTAGATTTGTTTAAGACTACCAAGAAGCACTGTGTCACCCTGAAAATAGCCCACTGCAATAAATTAATTAGCAGTCTTCAAAACTAGGCCACAACAGGAAGTGCATTCACCCTTGAAGTCAGTGTTTGCATAATTCCATTGTTTTACATTCTAACGAGAGTCTCCCTCCCTCCCTGTTTCAGGTGGTGTACTTCTCAGCCACGTACCCCTACGTCATGCTCTTCATCCTCTTCTGCCGTGGCATCACTCTCCCCGGAGCCATCGATGGAATCCTCTTCTATATCACGCCCAACTTTGAAAAGCTCAAGGAATCTGAGGTAGCTAGCCTTTATCAGTTAGCAGATACAGAGGTAGCTAGCCTTTATCAGGGAACAGATACAGAGGTAGCTAGCCTTTATCAGTGAGCAGATACAGAGGTAGCTAGCCTTTATCAGTGAGCAGATACAGAGGTAGCTAGCCTTTATCAGTGAGCAGATACAGAGGTAGCTAGTCTTTATCAGTGAGCAGATACAGAGGTAGCTAGTCTTTATCAGGGAACAGATACAGAGGTAGCTAGTCTTTATCAGTGAGCAGATACAGAGGTAGCTAGTCTTTATCAGGGAACAGATACAGAGGTAGCTAGCCTTTATCAGTGAGCAGATACAGAGGTAGCTAGTCTTTATCAGGGAACAGATACAGAGGTAGCTAGTCTTTATCAGTGAACAGATACAGAGGTAGCTAGTCTTTATCAGGGAACAGATACAGAGGTAGCTAGTCTTTATCAGGGAACAGATTCAGAGGTAGCTAGTCTTTATCAGGGAACAGATACAGAGGTAGCTAGTCTTTATCAGGGAACAGATACAGAGGTAGCTAGTCTTTATCAGGGAACAGATACAGAGGTAGCTAGTCTTTATCAGGGAACAGATACAGAGGTAGCTAGCCTTTATCAGGGAACAGATACAGAGGTAGCTAGTCTTTATCAGGGAACAGATACAGAGGTAGCTAGTCTTTATCAGGGAACAGATACAGAGGTAGCTAGTCTTTATCAGGGAACAGATACAGAGGTAGCTAGCCTTTATCAGTTAGCAGATACAGAGGTAGCTAGTCTTTATCAGGGAACAGATACAGAGGTAGCTAGCCTTTATCAGGGAACAGATACAGAGGTAGCTAGCCTTTATCAGTTAGCAGATACAGAGGTAGCTAGTCTTTATCAGGGAACAGATACAGAGGTAGCTAGCCTTTATCAGGGAACAGATACAGAGGTAGCTAGTCTTTATCAGTTAGCAGATACAGAGGTAGCTAGTCTTTATCAGGGAACAGATACAGAGGTAGCTAGCCTTTATCAGGGAACAGATACAGAGGTAGCTAGTCTTTATCAGGGAACAGATACAGAGGTAGCTAGCCTTTATCAGTTAGCAGATACAGAGGTAGCTAGTCTTTATCAGGGAACAGATACAGAGGTAGCTAGTCTTTATCAGGGAACAGATACAGAGGTAGCTAGTCTTTATCAGGGAACAGATACAGAGGTAGCTAGTCTTTATCAGGGAACAGATACAGAGGTAGCTAGTCTTTATCAGGGAACAGATACAGAGGTAGCTAGTCTTTATCAGTGAACAGATACAGAGGTAGCTAGCCTTTATCAGTTAGCAGATACAGAGGTAGCTAGCCTTTATCAGTTAGCAGATACAGAGGTAGCTAGTCTTTATCAGGGAACAGATACAGAGGTAGCTAGTCTTTATCAGTTAGCAGATACAGAGGTAGCTAGTCTTTATCAGGGAACAGATACAGAGGTAGCTAGTCTTTATCAGGGAACAGATACAGAGGTAGCTAGTCTTTATCAGGGAACAGATACAGAGGTAGCTAGTCTTTATCAGTGAACAGATACAGAGGTAGCTAGCCTTTATCAGTTAGCAGATACAGAGGTAGCTAGCCTTTATCAGTTAGCAGATACAGAGGTAGCTAGTCTTTATCAGGGAACAGATACAGAGGTAGCTAGTCTTTATCAGTTAGCAGATACAGAGGTAGCTAGTCTTTATCAGGGAACAGATACAGAGGTAGCTAGTCTTTATCAGGGAACAGATACAGAGGTAGCTAGTCTTTATCAGTTAGCAGATACAGAGGTAGCTAGTCTTTATCAGGGAACAGATACAGAGGTAGCTAGTCTTTATCAGGGAACAGATACAGAGGTAGCTAGTCTTTATCAGGGAACAGATACAGAGGTAGCTAGTCTTTATCAGTTAGCAGATACAGAGGTAGCTAGCCTTTATCAGGGAACAGATACAGAGGTAGCTAGTCTTTATCAGGGAACAGATACAGAGGTAGCTAGTCTTTATCAGGGAACAGATACAGAGGTAGCTAGCCTTTATCAGTGAACAGATACAGAGGTAGCTAGCCTTTATCAGGGAACAGATACAGAGGTAGATAGCCTTTATCAGTTAACAGATACAGAGGTAGCTAGTCTTTATCAGGCAACAGATACAGAGGTAGCTAGTCTTTATCAGGGAACAGATACAGAGGTAGCTAGTCTTTATCAGGGAACAGATACAGAGGTAGCTAGCCTTTATCAGTTAGCAGATACAGAGGTAGCTAGCCTTTATCAGTTAGCAGATACAGAGGTAGCTAGTCTTTATCAGGGAACAGATACAGAGGTAGCTAGTCTTTATCAGGGAACAGATACAGAGGTAGCTAGCCTTTATCAGGGAACAGATACAGAGGTAGCTAGCCTTTATCAGTTAGCAGATACAGAGGTAGCTAGTCTTTATCAGGGAACAGATACAGAGGTAGCTAGTCTTTATCAGGGAACAGATACAGAGGTAGCTAGTCTTTATCAGTGAACAGATACAGAGGTAGCTAGTCTTTATCAGGGAACAGATACAGAGGTAGCTAGTCTTTATCAGGGAACAGATACAGAGGTAGCTAGCCTTTATCAGGGAACAGATACAGAGGTAGCTAGTCTTTATCAGGGAACAGATACAGAGGTAGCTAGTCTTTATCAGAGAACAGATACAGAGGTAGCTAGTCTTTATCAGGGAACAGATACAGAGGTAGCTAGCCTTTATCAGGGAACAGATACAGAGGTAGCTAGCCTTTATCAAGGAACAGATACAGAGGTAGCTAGTCTTTATCAGGGAACAGATACAGAAGTAGCTAGCCTTTATCAGGGAACAGATACAGAGGTAGCTAGCCTTTATCAGTTAGCAGATACAGAGGGAGCTAGTCTTTATCAGTGAGCAGATACAGAGGTAGCTAGCCTTTATCAGTTAGCAGATACAGAGGTAGCTAGCCTTTATCAGTTAGCAGATACAGAGGTAGCTAGCCTTTATCAGTGAACAGATACAGAGGTATCTAGCCTTTATCAGGGAACAGATACAGAGGTAGCTAGTCTTTATCAGGGAACAGATACAGAGGTAGCTAGTCTTTATCAGGGAACAGATACAGAGGTAGCTAGCCTTTATCAGTTAGCAGATACAGAGGTAGCTAGTCTTTATCAGGGAACAGATACAGAGGTAGCTAGTCTTTATCAGTGAACAGATACAGAGGTAGCTAGTCTTTATCAGTGAACAGATACAGAGGTAGCTAGCCTTTATCAGGGAACAGATACAGAGGTAGCTAGTCTTTATCAGGGAACAGATACAGAGGTAGCTAGTCTTTATCAGGGAACAGATACAGAGGTAGCTAGTCTTTATCAGGGAACAGATACAGAGGTAGCTAGTCTTTATCAGGGAACAGATACAGAGGTAGCTAGTCTTTATCAGGGAACAGATACAGAGGTAGCTAGTCTTTATCAGGGAACAGATACAGAGGTAGCTAGTCTTTATCAGGGAACAGATACAGAGGTAGCTAGTCTTTATCAGTGAACAGATACAGAGGTAGCTAGTCTTTATCAAGGAACAGATACAGAGGTAGCTAGCCTTTATCAGGGAACAGATACAGAGGTAGCTAGCCTTTATCAGTGAGCAGATACAGAGGTAGCTAGTCTTTATCAGGGAACAGATACAGAGGTAGCTAGCCTTTATCAGGGAACAGATACAGAGGTAGCTAGCCTTTATCAGTTAGCAGATACAGAGGTAGCTAGTCTTTATCAGGGAACAGATACAGAGGTAGCTAGCCTTTATCAGGGAACAGATACAGAGGTAGCTAGTCTTTATCAGTTAGCAGATGCAGAGGTAGCTAGTCTTTATCAGGGAACAGATACAGAGGTAGCTAGCCTTTATCAGGGAACAGATACAGAGGTAGCTAGTCTTTATCAGGGAACAGATACAGAGGTAGCTAGCCTTTATCAGTTAGCAGATACAGAGGTAGCTAGTCTTTATCAGGGAACAGATACAGAGGTAGCTAGTCTTTATCAGGGAACAGATACAGAGGTAGCTAGTCTTTATCAGGGAACAGATACAGAGGTAGCTAGTCTTTATCAGGGAACAGATACAGAGGTAGCTAGTCTTTATCAGGGAACAGATACAGAGGTAGCTAGTCTTTATCAGGGAACAGATACAGAGGTAGCTAGTCTTTATCAGGGAACAGATACAGAGGTAGCTAGCCGTTATCAGGGAACAGATACAGAGGTAGCTAGTCATTATCAGGGAACAGATACAGAGGTAGCTAGTCTTTATCAGGGAACAGATACAGAGGTAGCTAGTCTTTATCAGGGAACAGATACAGAGGTAGCTAGTCTTTATCAGGGAACAGATACAGAGGTAGCTAGCCTTTATCAGGGAACAGATACAGAGGTAGCTAGTCTTTATCAGGGAACAGATACAGAGGTAGCTAGTCTTTATCAGGGAACAGATACAGAGGTAGCTAGTCTTTATCAGTGAACAGATACAGAGGTAGCTAGCCTTTATCAGTTAGCAGATACAGAGGTAGCTAGCCTTTATCAGTTAGCACATACAGAGGTAGCTAGTCTTTATCAGGGAACAGATACAGAGGTAGCTAGTCTTTATCAGTTAGCAGATACAGAGGTAGCTAGTCTTTATCAGGGAACAGATACAGAGGTAGCTAGTCTTTATCAGGGAACAGATACAGAGGTAGCTAGCCTTTATCAGGGAACAGATACAGAGGTAGCTAGTCTTTATCAGGGAACAGATACAGAGGTAGCTAGCCTTTATCAGGGAACAGATACAGAGGTAGCTAGCCTTTATCAGTTAGCAGATACAGAGGTAGCTAGTCTTTATCAGGGAACAGATACAGAGGTAGCTAGTCTTTATCAGGGAACAGATACAGAGGTAGCTAGCCTTTATCAGGGAACAGATACAGAGGTAGCTAGCCTTTATCAGTTAGCAGATACAGAGGTAGCTAGTCTTTATCAGGGAACAGATACAGAGGTAGCTAGTCTTTATCAGGGAACAGATACAGAGGTAGCTAGTCTTTATCAGTGAACAGATACAGAGGTAGCTAGTCTTTATCAGGGAACAGATACAGAGGTAGCTAGTCTTTATCAGGGAACAGATACAGAGGTAGCTAGTCTTTATCAGGGAACAGATACAGAGGTAGCTAGTCTTTATCAGGGAACAGATACAGAGGTAGCTAGTCTTTATCAGGGAACAGATACAGAGGTAGCTAGTCTTTATCAGGGAACAGATACAGAGGTAGCTAGTCTTTATCAGGGAACAGATACAGAGGTAGCTAGTCTTTATCAGGGAACAGATACAGAGGTAGCTAGCCGTTATCAGGGAACAGATACAGAGGTAGCTAGTCTTTATCAGGGAACAGATACAGAGGTAGCTAGTCTTTATCAGGGAACAGATACAGAGGTAGCTAGTCTTTATCAGGGAACAGATACAGAGGTAGCTAGTCTTTATCAGGGAACAGATACAGAGGTAGCTAGCCTTTATCAGGGAACAGATACAGAGGTAGCTAGTCTTTATCAGGGAACAGATACAGAGGTAGCTAGTCTTTATCAGGGAACAGATACAGAGGTAGCTAGTCTTTATCAGGGAACAGATACAGAGGTAGCTAGCCTTTATCAGTTAGCAGATACAGAGGTAGCTAGCCTTTATCAGTTAGCACATACAGAGGTAGCTAGTCTTTATCAGGGAACAGATACAGAGGTAGCTAGTCTTTATCAGTTAGCAGATACAGAGGTAGCTAGTCTTTATCAGGGAACAGATACAGAGGTAGCTAGTCTTTATCAGGGAACAGATACAGAGGTAGCTAGCCTTTATCAGGGAACAGATACAGAGGTAGCTAGTCTTTATCAGGGAACAGATACAGAGGTAGCTAGCCTTTATCAGGGAACAGATACAGAGGTAGCTAGCCTTTATCAGTTAGCAGATACAGAGGTAGCTAGTCTTTATCAGGGAACAGATACAGAGGTAGCTAGTCTTTATCAGGGAACAGATACAGAGGTAGCTAGCCTTTATCAGGGAACAGATACAGAGGTAGCTAGCCTTTATCAGTTAGCAGATACAGAGGTAGCTAGTCTTTATCAGGGAACAGATACAGAGGTAGCTAGTCTTTATCAGGGAACAGATACAGAGGTAGCTAGTCTTTATCAGTGAACAGATACAGAGGTAGCTAGTCTTTATCAGGGAACAGATACAGAGGTAGCTAGTCTTTATCAGGGAACAGATACAGAGGTAGCTAGCCTTTATCAGGGAACAGATACAGAGGTAGCTAGTCTTTATCAGGGAACAGATACAGAGGTAGCTAGTCTTTATCAGGGAACAGATACAGAGGTAGCTAGCCTTTATCAGGGAACAGATACAGAGGTAGCTAGTCTTTATCAGGGAACAGATACAGAGGTAGCTAGTCTTTATCAGAGAACAGATACAGAGGTAGCTAGTCTTTATCAGGGAACAGATACAGAGGTAACTAGTCTTTATCAGGGAACAGATACAGAGGTAGCTAGCCTTTATCAGGGAACAGATACAGAGGTAGCTAGTCTTTATCAGGGAACAGATACAGAGGTAGCTAGTCTTTATCAATTAGCAGATACAGAGGTAGCTAGCCTTTATCAGGGAACAGATACAGAGGTAGCTAGCCTTTATCAGGGAACAGATACAGAGGTAGCTAGTCTTTATCAGGGAACAGATACAGAGGTAGCTAGCCTTTATCAGGGAACAGATACAGAGGTAGCTAGCCTTTATCAGTTAGCAGATACAGAGGTAGCTAGTCTTTATCAGTGAGCAGATACAGAGGTAGCTAGTCTTTATCAGTTAGCAGATACAGAGGTAGCTAGCCTTTATCAGTTAGCAGATACAGAGGTAGCTAGCCTTTATCAGTGAACAGATACAGAGGTATCTAGCCTTTATCAGGGAACAGATACAGAGGTAGCTAGCCTTTATCAGGGAACAGATACAGAGGTAGCTAGTCTTTATCAGGGAGCAGATACAGAGGTAGCTAGTCTTTATCAGGGAACAGATACAGAGGTAGCTAGTCTTTATCAGGGAACAGATACAGAGGTAGCTAGTCTTTATCAGGGAACAGATACAGAGGTAGCTAGCCTTTATCAGTTAGCAGATACAGAGGTAGCTAACCTTTATCAGGGAACAGAGACAGAGGTAGCTAGTCTTTATCAGGGAACAGATACAGAGGTAGCTAGTCTTTATCAGGGAACAGATACAGAGGTAGCTAGTCTTTATCAGGGAACAGATACAGAGGTAGCTAGTCTTTATCAGTGAACAGATACAGAGGTAGCTAGTCTTTATCAGTGAACAGATACAGAGGTAGCTAGCCTTTATCAGGGAACAGATACAGAGGTAGCTAGCCTTTATCAGGGAACAGATACAGAGGTAGCTAGTCTTTATCAGGGAACAGATACAGAGGTAGCTAGTCTTTATCAGGGAACAGATACAGAGGTAGCTAGTCTTTATCAGGGAACAGATACAGAGGTAGCTAGTCTTTATCAGGGAACAGATACAGAGGTAGCTAGTCTTTATCAGGGAACAGATACAGAGGTAGCTAGTCTTTATCAGGGAACAGATACAGAGGTAGCTAGTCTTTATCAGGGAACAGATACAGAGGTAGCTAGTCTTTATCAGGGAACAGATACAGAGGTAGCTAGTCTTTATCAGGGAACAGATACAGAGGTAGCTAGTCTTTATCAGGGAACAGATACAGAGGTAGCTAGTCTTTATCAGTTAGCAGATACAGAGGTAGCTAGTCTTTATCAGGGAACAGATACAGAGGTAGCTAGTCTTTATCAGGGAACAGATACAGAGGTAGCTAGTCTTTATCAGGGAACAGATACAGAGGTAGCTAGCCTTTATCAGGGAACAGATACAGAGGTAGCTAGTCTTTATCAGGGAACAGATACAGAGGTAGCTAGCCTTTATCAGGGAACAGATACAGAGGTAGCTAGTCTTTATCAGTTAGCAGATACAGAGGTAGCTAGCCTTTATCAGGCAACAGATACAGAGGTAGCTAGTCTTTATCAGTGAACAGATACAGAGGTAGCTAGTCTTTATCAGGGAACAGATACAGAGGTAGCTAGTCTTTATCAGGGAACAGATACAGAGGTAGCTAGTCTTTATCAGGGAACAGATACAGAGGTAGCTAGCCTTTATCAGGGAACAGATACAGAGGTAGCTAGTCTTTATCAGGGAACAGATACAGAGGTAGCTAGCCTTTATCAGTGAGCAGATACAGAGGTAGCTAGCCTTTATCAGTGAGCAGATACAGAGGTAGCTAGTCTTTATCAGTTAGCAGATACAGAGGTAGCTAGCCTTTATCAGGGAACAGATACAGAGGTAGATAGCCTTTATCAGTGAGCAGATACAGAGGTAGCTAGCCTTTATCAGTGAGCAGATACAGAGGTAGCTAGTCTTTATCAGTTAGCAGATACAGAGTTAGCTAGCCTTTATCAGGGAACAGATACAGAGGTAGATAGCCTTTATCAGTTAGCAGATACAGAGGTAGCTAGCCTTTATCAGTGAGCAGATACAGAGGTAGCTAGTCTTTATCAGTTAGCAGATACAGAGGTAGCTAGCCTTTATCAGTTAGCAGATACAGAGGTAGCTAGCCTTTATCAGGGAACAGATACAGAGGTAGCTAGCCTTTATCAGTGAGCAGATACAGAGGTAGCTAGCCTTTATCAGTTAGCAGATACAGAGGTAGCTAGCCTTTATCAGTTAGCAGATACAGAGGTAGCTAGCCTTTATCAGGGAACAGATACAGAGGTAGCTAGTCTTTATCAGTTAGCAGATACAGAGGTAGCTAGCCTTTATCAGGGAACAGATACAGAGGTAGCTAGCCTTTATCAGGGAACAGATACAGAGGTAGCTAGCCTTTATCAGGGAACAGATACAGAGGTAGCTAGCCTTTATCAGTTAGCAGATACAGAGGTAGCTAGCCTTTATCAGGGAGCAGATAGAGAGGTAGCTAGCCTTTATCAGTTAGCAGATACAGAGGTAGCTAGCCTTTATCAGTTAGCAGATACAGAGGTAGCTAGCCTTTATCAGGGAGCAGATACAGAGGTAGCTAGCCTTTATCAGTTAGCAGATACAGAGGTAGCTAGCCTTTATCAGTGAACAGATACAGAGGGAGAATGTGTGCTGATTGCTACGTGTGATGCTTTCAGTTGCAGTTTGTTCTGACTTGCAGTGTGTTTTGAATATACATTTTTTTCTGACTTGCTGTGCGTTTTGACTTGCAGTGCGTTTTGACTTGCAGTGCGTTTTGACTTGCAGTGTGTTATGACTCTCTGTCTCTCTGTTCTTGTCAGGTGTGGCTGGATGCTGCCACTCAGATCTTCTTCTCCTACGGGCTGGGGCTGGGATCACTGATTGCTCTGGGAAGCTACAACCCATTCAATAATAATGTTTACAGGTAGGTTTATATATCTTTAATACCACTCAATCCAGCTCTTTACTGCGGCTTATATTCTGCCTCTGCCAATGATGTGTGGACCTATGTCAATGGATTCTGCTGTGTGTGTGTGTGTGTGTGTGTGTGTGTGTGTGTGTGTGTGTGTGTGTGTGTGTGTGTGTGTGTGTGTGTGTGTGTGTGTGTGTGTGTGTGTGTGTGTGTGTGTGTGTGTGTGTGTGTGTGTGTGTGTGTGAGAGAACACATCTGTCAGCTGCCACTTCATCTCTGTCTCTCTACATTTTATATCCTGGCAATGAACGAACAAATACCCCATCTCTAAAAATGAATGGGCCAATTAATTGACATTGCAGTACGGCTCGGCTATAGAATGCAAAACCCTCCCTCCCTCCCTCCCTCCCTCCCTCCCTCCCTCCCTCCCTCCCAAAGCAAATGTGCTGTGGTTTGATAAGGCCTTCCATATCAGTGTGACAACAGCCATTCCAATCCATGCTTTTTTGTCTTTCTCTCCATCTCCCTGCAGAGATTCTGTCATTGTGTGCTGCATCAACTCGTTCACCAGCATGTTCGCTGGCTTAGTCATCTTCTCCATTGTGGGCTTCATGGCCAACGTGACTAAGAGACCTATAATAGAAGTAGCAGCCTCAGGTAATTACCGTTCACTATTGATATGGATTTTAATGGAACAATACAGCATTGATGCCATGCATACACGATTTCGCCACAATTTCGCCACGAATTCGCCACATTTTCGCCATCCCAGACAAATTTTCACGTCTAAGGTGAAAAACGACAAACTTTTTTAAAGATGGTCATACCAAGGATCATTTAGCTATTTGATTTTAAGTTTTAGGACCCCTTTAGGTATCAATATATATACATATATTTTTTTCAGATGAAACATTGAATTTGGCCTTACTGCTATTAGCCAATAGAAACGCAGTGAATAACAGATTCACTACATGGATAAACAGATATGTTTTAGGACTATCTAAAGGAAGTTTGTTCTGAAGTGTCTGTCCTGTATCTGAGAGAGATGACACAGATCAGGAAACTACAGTACCAGTCAAAAGTTTATTTTTGTACTATTTTCTACATTGTAGAATAATAGTGAAGACATCAAAACTATGAAATAACACATATGGAATCATGTAGTAACCAAAAAAAAGTGTTAAACAAATCAAAATCTATTTTAGATTCTTCAAAGTTGCCACCCTATGCCTCGATGACAGCTTTGCGCACTCTTGGCATTCTCTCAACCAGCTTCATGAGGAATGCTTTTCCAATAGTCTTGAAGGAGTTCCCAGATATGCTGAGCACTTGTTGGCTGCTTTTCCTTCAATCTGCGGTCCATCTCAACTGGGTTGAGGTCGGGTGATTGTGTAGGCCAGGTCATCTGATGCAGTACTCTATCACCCTCCTAGATCAAATAGCCTTGATACAGCCTGGAGATGTGTTTTGGGTCATTGTCCTATTGAAAAATAAATGATAGTCCCACTAAGTGCAAACCAGATGGGATGTCATATCGCTGCAGAATGCTGTGGTAGCCATGCTGGTTAAGTGTGCCTTGAATTCTAAATATATCACCAACAGTGTCACCAGCAAAGCACCATCACACCTCCTCTTCCATGCTTCACGATGGGAACCACAGATGTGGAGATCATCTGTTCACCTACTCTGCGTCTCACAAAGACACAGCGGTTGGAACCAAAAATCTCAAATTTGGACTCATCAGACCAAAGGATAGATTTCCACCTGTGTAATGTCCATTGCTCATGTTTCTTGGTCCAAGCAAGTGTCTTCTTCTTATTGGTGTCCTTTAGTAGTGGTTTCTTTACAACAATTAGGCCATGAAGGTCTGTTTCACGCAATCTCCTCTGAACAGTTGATGTTGAGGTGTGTCTGTTACATGAACTCTGTGAAGCATTTATTTGGGCTGCAATCTGAGGTGAAGTTAACTCTAATTAACTTTTAACAAGGAACACCTGTTAATTGAAATGCATTCCAGGTGACTACCTCATGAAGCTGGTTGAGAGAATGCTAAGAGTGTGCAAAGCTGTCATCAAGCCAACGGGTGACTATTTAGAAGAATCTAAAATCTAAAATATATTTAGATTTGTTTAACACTTTTTTTGGTTACTACATGATTCCGTATGTGTTATTTAATAGTTTTGATGTCTTCACGATTATTCTACAATGTAGAAAATAGTAAAAAATAAAGAAAAACCCTGGAACGAGTAGGTGTGTCCAAACTTTTGACTGGTACTGTACATACTGTATATATACATACATATTTATTATCATTATATATATAGTTTTTTTTAACCCCTTATTTTAGGCACTTGACTATCTCCAAACTTACATTCCTTTTTTAAACTGGTACCTGGCTTCCTTCAGACTAGTCTTGTGAAGCTTGTGGGCGTCCTAGACATATACATGTTCCTAGGAGCCTCACCTTTCAGTGGGAGCCACAGTGGGAGCCTCACCTTTCAGTGGGAGCCACAGTGGGAGCCTCACCTTTCAGTGGGAGCCACAGTGGGAGCCTCACCTTTCAGTGGGAGCCACAGTGGGAGCCTCACCTTTCAGTGGGAGCCACAGTGGGAGTCTCACCTTTCAGTGGGAGCCACAGTGGGAGCCTCACCTTTCAGTGGGAGCCACAGTGGGAGTCTCACCTTTCAGTGGGAGCCACAGTGGGAGTCTCACCTTTCAGTGGGAGCCACAGTGGGAGTCTCACCTTTCAGTGGGAGCCACAGTGGGAGTCTCACCTTTCAGTGGGAGCCACAGTGGGAGTCTCACCTTTCAGTGGGAGCCACAGTGGGAGTCTCACCTTTCAGTGGGAGCCACAGTGGGAGTCTCACCTTTCAGTGGAAGCCACAGTGGGAGTCTCACCTTTCAGTGGGAGCCACAGTGGGAGTCTCACCTTTCCATAGTAGTGTGTAGCCCAACCTGTTCAGACGCTACAGACAGACGTTGGAAGATCGGCTGTACCGACTTCAGACGAGTCTCGTGAGCTTGTGGTTGGACATCGACTCCAGGGGGTTGGTTAGCTTGTGGTTGGACATCGACTCCAGGGGGTTGGTTAGCTTGTGGTTGGACATCGACTCCAGGGGGTTGGTTAGCTTGTGGTTGGACATCGACTCCAGGGGGTTGGTTAGCTTGTGGTTGGACATCGACTCCAGGGGGTTGGTTAGCTTGTGGTTGGACATCGACTCCAGGGGGTTGGTTAGCTTGTGGTTGGACATCGACTCCAGGGGGTTGGTTAGCTTGTGGTTGGACATCGACTCCAGGGGGTTGGTTAGCTTGTGGTTGGACATCGACTCCAGGGGGTTGGTTAGCTTGTGGTTGGACATCGACTCCAGGGGGTTGGTTAGGGTTTAAGAAGATATATTTTAGAAATAGGAAGGGTTTAGCCATGATTATGATTTCCTGGCTGTGGTAACTAGTGGCGACCCAACACGCACCGTGTGGACCGGGGTAATGGAAGACTGACTGGTGGAGCCGTGGAGAGAACGTCCCAGCAGCCTTTTCAATATTAAACGTTTTTTTTATTACGTCCGATTACTCACATAGAATATAAAGTCCATATTGGTCACATCTGCCCATCCATTCTGCACCTCTGTCTCTTTTTTTGGGATGTTTCTGCACACAATAATGTGAACAGTTAGTACGTACAACAACAGCTGTCTGCATGTCGGCACGGGCAGGATCAACTAGGGAATCAGCGTGTAATGTGAGCACCCACATCCTGTGGTTGAGGGCGGACGGAGGTAAAGATTTGTTAATCGGGAAATGTGAGCACCTCCAAGTTGTTCAGATTTTAGAAGTGGTGTAGTGTATGCCCAGCATTAGCCTACTGAGCTAATATAAAACAAAATATATAAATATATAATGTCCAGCATTAGCCTACTGAGCTAATATTAAACTAAATATATAATATATAATGTCCAGCATTAGCCTACTGAGCTAATATAAAACAAAATATATAAATATATAATGTCCAGCATTAGCCTACTGAACTAATATTAAACTAAATATATAAATATATAATGTCCAGCATTAGCCTACTGAGCTAATATAAAACTAAATATATAATATATAATGTCCAGCATTAGCCTACTGAGCTAATATAAAACAAAATATATAAATATATAATGTCCAGCATTAGCCTACTGAACTAATATTAAACTAAATATATAAATATATAATGTCCAGCATTAGCCTACTGAGCTAATATAAAACTAAATATATAATATATAATGTCCAGCATTAGCCTACTGAGCTAATATAAAACAAAATATATAATATATAATGTCCAGCATTAGCCTACTGAGCTAATATTAAACTAAATATATAATATATAACGCCCAGCATTAGCCTACTGAGCTAATATAAAACTAAATATATAATATATAATGTCCAGCATTAGCCTACTGAGCTAATATAAAACTAAATATATAATATATAATGTCCAGCATTAGCCTACTGAGCTAATATTAAACTAAATATAGAATATATAATGTCCAGCATTAGCCTACTGAGCTAATATAAAACAAAATATATAATATATATGTCCAGCATTAGCCTACTGAGCTAATATAAAACAAAATATATAATATATAATGTCCAGCATTAGCCTACTGAGCTAATATAAAACTAAATATATAATATATAATGTCCAGCATTAGCCTACTGAGCTAATATAAAACAAAATATATAAATATATAATGTCCAGCATTAGCCTACTGAACTAATATTAAACTAAATATATAATATATCATGCCCAGCATTAGCCTACTGAGCTAATATAAAACTAAATATATAATATATAATGTCCAGCATTAGCCTACTGAGCTAATATAAAACTAAATATATAAATATATAATGTCCAGCATTAGCCTACTGAACTAATATTAAACTAAATATATAATATATAATGTCCAGCATTAGCCTACTGAGCAAAAACTATGAGAAAATCATATAGAGACGGCATATATCCACCATACCGGTAGCATATCCTTTCCAGCATACCTGTGGAACCGTATAGAGACGGTAGCATATCCTTTCCAGCATACCTATGGAACCGTATAGAGACGGTAGCATATCCTTTCCAGCATACCTATGGAACCGTATAGAGACGGTAGCATATCCTTTCCAGCATACCTGTGGAACCGTATAGAGACGGTAGCATATCCTTTCCAGCATACCTATGGAACCGTATAGAGACGGTAGCATATCCTTTCCAGCATACCTATGGAACCGTATAGAGACGGTAGCATATCCTTTCCAGCATACCTGTGGAACCGTATAGAGACGGTAGCATATCCTTTCCAGCATACCTATGGAACCGTATAGAGACGGTAGCATATCCTTTCCAGCATACCTATGGAACCGTATAGAGACGGTAGCATATCCTTTCCAGCATACCTATGGAACCGTATAGAGACGGTAGCATATCCTTTCCAGCATACCTATGGAACCGTATAGAGACGGTAGCATATCCTTTCCAGCATACCTATGGAACCGTATAGAGACGGTAGCATATCCTTTCCAGCATACCTATGGAACCGTATAGAGACGGTAGCATATCCTTTCCAGCATACCTATGGAACCGTATAGAGACGGTAGCATATCCTTTCCAGCATACCTATGGAACCGTATAGAGACGGTAGCATATCCTTTCCAGCATACCTATGGAACCGTATAGAGACGGTAGCATATCCTTTCCAGCATACCTATGGAACCGTATACGGTGCGCTTCCACATAGGCTACCTATGATTTACTATGGCTGCGTTTACACAGGCAGCTCAATTCTGATCTTTTGCCAAATTAATTGGCCAAAGAACTGATCTGATTGGTCAAAAGATCAGTTAGTGACAACAACAAAAAAGATCAGAATTGTGCTGCCTGTGTAAACTCAGCATATCGCGGCAGCGTAGCCTAGTGGGTTAGAGTGTTGGTCTAGCAACTGAAAAGTTGCAAGTTCAAATCCCCGAGCAGACAAGGTACAAATCTGTCGCTTTGCCCTTGAACAAGGCACTTAACCCACTTTTCCTAGGCCGTCTTTGAAAATAATAAATTATTTTTAACTGACTTGCCTAGTTAAATAAAGGTGAAAAATATATAAATAAATTGCCTATACCTATGGGCCATCAAATACGTTTTAAAACACTGTCCTATATGGGTATTTTAACAGGACCGGAAGGCGTAATCCTGTCTCTAACTGCCTGTCTGTGTTGTGTTGCAGGTCCTGGCTTGGCGTTCTTGGCCTACCCCGAGGCAGTAACTCAGCTGCCTATCTCTCCTCTCTGGGCGATCCTCTTCTTCTCCATGCTGCTGATGCTGGGAATCGACAGTCAGGTGAGGGAACAACAGCCATTTGGAGTTTGTGTTTGTATTGTTCTGTTTTGTTGTTGTGTTGTCCTGTGTTGTGTTGTCTTGTGTTGTGTTGCTGTGATGTCCTGTGTTGTGTTGTGTTGTGTTGTGTTGTTGTGTTGTCCTGTGTTGTGTTCCTGTGTTGTGTTGTTGTGTTGTCCTGTGTTGTCCTGTGTTGTGTTGTCCTGTGTTGTGTTGTCCTGTGTTGTCTTGCTGTGTTGTCCTGTGTTGTGTTGCTGTGTTGTCCTGTGTTGTGTTGTTGTGTTGACTTTTGTTGTGCTGTCCTGTGTTGTGTTGCTGTGTTGTCCTGTGTTGTGTTGTCCTGTGTTGTGTGTTGTGTGTTGTGTTGTTGTGTTGTTGTGTTGTCCTGTGTTGTGTTGTTGTGTTGTTGTGTTGTCCTGTGTTGTGTTGTCCTGTGTTGTGTTGTTGTGTGGTGTGTTGTCCTGTGTTGTGTTGTTGTCTTGTTGTGTTGTCCTGTGTTGTGTTGTGTTGTTGTGTGTTGTGTTGTTGTGTTGTGTTGTCCTGTGTTGTGTTGTGTTGTTGTGTTGTGTTGTTGTGTGTTGTGTTGTTCTGTGTTGTCTTGTTGTGTTGTGTTGTGTTGTCCTGTGTTGTGTTGTGTTGTTGTGTTGTTGTGTGTTGTGTTGGACCATTAATATGCAGTAGTATTATCGATCTAATAGAGTGTTTGTTGTAAAGTAGTGTACTGTGGCGATATAGTAGTGTACTGTGGAGGTATAGTATTATATAATGTGTTGTATGGAAGTGTACTGTGGAGGTATAGTATTATATAATGTGTTGTATGGTAGTGTACTGTGGAAGTATATTATTATATAATGTGTTGTATGGAAGTGTACTGTGGAGGTATATTATTATATAATGTGTTGTATGGTAGTGTACTGTGGAGGTATAGTATTATATAATGTGTTGCATAGTAGTCTACTGTGGAGGTATAGTATTCCCAGCAAACCAAAGTTGTTTCTGTGAAAGTTCCCGGAACATTTTGTTACGTTGCGTCAAATGGTCTCGTATCACAAAAACGGTTCGGTTGTGGTAATGATTATACCATGTTTGTATAAAACATTCGCCTGATGTTGCAAGAACGTTCCCAGAACACATTTTGTCTTTTTGTTTTATTACATTACCTAGAAACCTAATGAGAACGTTTGGGGAATGTCCTGTGGTGGGTGTTACAGATGTAACTGTTTTATGTTATGTTTTATGTTAGGAGAACAGTCTAATGATATTTAATTACAAAAAAAAAGTCTGACAAAAATCTATTTCAGATTCAGATTGTTATCGAAAACGTTCTTTGAATGTTTTTTGGGGATGTTACCATCTTAATGTTAGATAAAACCATAACTAAAACTTAATGGGAATCTAATGTTCTTGGAATGTTCCCGGTTTGCTGGGTTATCTAATTTCTTATCTTCTGTGTAGTTCTGCACGGTGGAGGGCTTCATCACTGCGTTGGTGGATGAGTTCCCCAGGGCTCTGAGAGGAAGAAGAGAACTCTTCATCGCTGCCGTCTGCCTGGTCTCTTATATCATCGGCCTGTCCAACATCACACAGGTACAGTGCGCGCACACACACACACACACACACACACACACACACACACACACACACACACACACACACACACACACACACACACACACACACACACACACACACACACACACACACACACACACACACACACAGGCAGGATGATATACAAAACAACACTACATACAATATGTAATAAAAATCGAGGTGAGGGCGATGGAAATGCATTTGGCAATGGATCTGCTTCGGTTCGGTGGATGGTGCTCTGTGCACTTTTCGAAGGATGGATCCCAGTCGGTCCGGGGCTGTGCGATGCGGGGGGTCGGGGGTGGTCTGCCGGGCATTGGGATGACAACCCAACTCGAGATGGGGGCTTTTGGCGGGTGGAATAGTGGGGACCAATTGGAGGTTTGCTTAGTGGAGATGCAAATGTCATGGTACAACTATATAGACACTCAATCATTATGTTACTTTTTAATAGGACGTTTACAAACATATATTTTGATAAAAATAATTGAAAGGTGTGTCTCATTATGGTAAGTGGTGAAATAAGTATAGCCAGTTACAATTGTAATGGCTTAGCAGATAATAAGAAAAGACGATCAGTATTTACCTGGCTAAAAGAGAAGGATTATAATATCTACTGTTTACAGGAAACCCATTCAACAGTTTTAGATGAGGTTTTGTGGAAAAAGAACTGGGGGGGCGAAATATATTTCTCCCATGGGCAAAGAAATTCAAAAGGGGTGATGGTTTTAATTAATAATAACTTTGATCCAAATGTGCAACTTGTCCAAACAGATCCTCAAGGTAGATGGATTATTTTAAATATGTTATTGGACAATAAACATATATGGCTTATTAACCTATACGGTCCAAATAATGATGATCCAAGCTTCTTTGACAATATATATAAGAATGTATCAACTCTACAAGCAACACCCTAACCCTAACCCTAACACTATTATTATAGTGGGAGATTTTAATACGGTCTTAAATACCTCTATGGACCGGAAAGGAAATCACACTACAAACTATCACCCTCAGGCACTTAAGGAAATCAGGAATGTCATGGATATATTGGAATTAGTGGATATATGGAGACTTAAATACCCTGACCTAGTGAGATATACATGGCGGAGGCTTAATCAAGCTAGTCGCCTTGACTACTTTCTTATATCATTCTCTCTGGCACCAAAAGTTAAAAAGTGTTTGATAGGGGACAGAATGCGGTCGGACCATCACATAATTGGCATATATATTACTCTTACAGAATTTCCACGTGGGCGAGGATATTGGAAATTTAATCAAAGCCTACTAGATGATAAATTGTTTAGAACTAGGACAGAAGAATTTATAACTGACTTTTTTAGACATAACATAGGTACAGCAGATCCCCATATTGTATGGGACACTTTTAAGTGTGCCTTTAGAGGCCATGCAATTCAGTACTCATCTATAAAACAAAAGCAATTTCGATCAAAAGAGTCCATATTAACAAAGGAAATTGAAGGACTAACAGTACAGTTAGATAACAATAAAAACGATACCATAGAGGCACAGAATAAGTTAGAGGAAAAACAAAAAGAAATGGAGGAACTTATTCAAGAAAGATCCAGTGTAATATATTACAAAAATAAAGCTAACTGGATGGAATATGGGGAAAAATGCACCAAATTCTTTTTCAATCTTCAATATAGAAATGCTACAAAAAAAACGTATTAAAACTTGTTACAAATGATGGAGTCACGCATGATTCACCAAATGATATTTTGAAAGAGGAAGTAAAGTACTTTAAGAATATATTTTCGTTTCAGGCTCCTCCATCTCCACTAACTGAAACTAATTGTATGGATTTTTTCCCTAATAATAATGTAAAATTAACATCTGTACAGAAAGACTCATGTGAAGGCCTAATTACAGAGGAGGAACTACTTGATGCAATTGGGGCCTTTAAGGATGGGAAAACTCCAGGACTGGATGGCATACCAGTGGAAGTATACAAACATTTTTTTTATATACTCAAAGGACCACTATTAGCTTGTTTTAACCACTCCTATTTAAATGATAGATTATCAGACACGCAACAAGAAGGTGTGATATCATTATTACTGAAACAGGACCCAAGTGGTATATATAAAGATCCAGTCCATTTAAAAAATTGGAGACCTCTTACACTTCAGTGTTGTGATGCAAAAATCCTAGCAAAATGCTTGGCGCATAGAATAAAAAAAGTTTTGTCAGATATTATTCATCCTAATCAGACAGGTTTTTTACATGGACGATACATTGGAGATAATATAAGGCAAGTACTGGAAACAATAGAACACTATGAAATATCGGGGACACCAGGCCTGGTTTTCATAGCTGATTTTGAAAAGGCTTTTGATAAAGTACGACTGGAGTTTATATATAAATGCCTAGAATATTTCAATTTTGGGGAATCTCTTATAAAATGGGTAAAAATTATGTATAGTAACCCTAGGTGTAAAATAGTAAATAATGGCTACATCTCAGAAAGTTTTAAACTATCTAGAGGAGTAAAACAAGGTTGTCCACTATCGGCATATCTATTTATTATTGCCATCGAAATGTTAGCTGTTAAAATTAGATCAAACATTAATATTAAGGGATTAGAAATCCAGGGCCTAAAAACTAAGGTGTCATTGTACGCTGATGATTCATGTTTTCTTTTAAAACCACAACTAGAATCTCTCCACGGCCTCTTAGAGGATCTAGATACATTTGCTATCCTCTCTGGATTAAAACCAAATTATGATAAATGTACCATATTACGTATTGGATCACTAAAAAATACACATTTTACATTGCCATGTAGTTTACCAATTAAATGGTCTGAGGGTGATGTGGACATACTCGGTATACAAATCCCAAAAGAAAGAAATGATCTCACTCCAATAAATTTTTATAGAAAGTTAGCAAAAATAGATAAGATCTTGCTACCATGGAAAGGAAAATACCTGTCTATTTGTGGGAAAATCACCCTGATTAACTCTTTAATCATATCACAGTTTACCTATTTGCTTATGGTTTTGCCTACACCTAGTGACCTGCTTTTTAAATTATATGAACAAAAAATATTCAATTTTATTTGGAACGGCAAGCCAGATAAAATTAAAAGGGCCTATTTATATAACGAATATGAATTCGGAGGGCAGAAATGATTAAATATTAAAGCATTAGACCTCTCACTAAAGGCATTAGTCATACAAAAGTTATACTTAAATCCAAACTGGTTCTCTAGTAGATTGGTACGAATGTCTCATCCTATGTTCAAGAAGGGCCTTTTTCCCTTTATTCAGATTATACCTGCTCACTTTTGGTTGCTTGAAAAGGAAATAATCTCCAAAATATCTTTATTTTTTAAACAAGCCTTAGAAAGTTGGTTGCAATTTCAGTTTAATCCACCTGAAAGGACGGAACAAATAGTACAACAAATCTTGTGGTTAAATTCAAATATAGTAATTGATAAAAAAACTGTATTTATCGAAGAAATGTTTAAAAAAGGTATAATTTTTGTGAATGATATCATAAATAGGACTGGTGGAGTAATGTCACACATGCAGCTAACACAGACATATGGAAATGTCTGCTCTACCCAAAATTACAACCAATTAATTGCAGCATTACCACAAAAATGGAAGAGGCAGGTGGAAGGGGATAAAAGTAAGGAACTTGTATGTCGGCCTTATATTAAAGAACATAAATGGTTAAAGAAAAGTGTGATAAATAAAAACATATACCAATTTCATTTAAGGACCAAAAAACTTACAGCTGTGCCATATAAATTGCAAAGTAGTTGGGAAGAGATTTTCGATGTACCCATTCCATGGCACATGGTTTATGAATTGATACGCAAAACAACGCCGGATTCAAAACTTCGAATTTTTCAATTTAAATTATTGTACAAAATTCTTGCAACTAATAGAATGTTATATATATGGGGGATACAATCTTCTCAGCTCTGTAGATTCTGCTGTGAGGAGGCAGAGTCATTAGACCATTTATTTTGGTATTGTCCGCATGTAGCTCGTTTTTGGTCACAGGTCCAGGAATGGTTGAAGAATTTCAACATTTGCGTAGAACTAACGCTACAGATAGCAATACTGGGGGATTTGAAAAGCCATAGTCAATCAATCAATAATATAATAATTATTTTAGCAAAAATGTTTATTTTTAATTTACAATCCGTGGAAGCTATGAGAATAGGAAGATTCAAATCTTTTGTGAAGCATCACAGCACAGCTGAAAAATATATGGCAAATAAAAATCCGAAATGGATGATGTTGGAAGATAGATGGGAAAGGTTGAGTGGAGCTGAAGGGTGGGACTAATAACAAGATAAACAATGTAGGGCATACGGGATCTGTGAAATGTGTATAGGTGCGGAGCTATTGTGAAATAGCACAGTTACAAGTGGAAATCAAACTGGATGGACAACAGAAATAGAGGAAGGACTAAGAACAAACAAAATAGAACTATTATAAAGTAGACTGTGTCTGTAAATGTGTATAAGATGTATAAATTGAAGGTAAAAACAGAAATGTTTATCAGTTTACTCCAATTGGGGGATCGGTGGTAGGGTTTGCAGGGAATAATAATAAAGGTATACTCTTTAAAAAAAGTATGTATGTCTATGTAGGTATGTGTATGTATATATGTGTATATGTATGCATACGTGAATGGATATACAGTGGGGAGAACAAGTATTTGATACACTGCCGATTTTGCAGGTTTTCCTACTTACAAAGCATGTAGAGGTCTGTAATTTTTATCATAGGTACACTTCAACTGTGAGAGACAGAATCTAAAACAAAAATCCAGAAAATCACATTGTATGATTTTTAAGTAATTAATTTGCATTTTATTGCATGACATAAGTATTTGATCACCTACCAACCAGTAAGAATTCCGGCTCTCACAGACCTGTTAGTTTTTCTTTAAGAAGCCCTCCTGTTCTCCACTCATTACCTGTATTAACTGCACCTGTTTGAACTCGTTACCTGTATAAAAGACACCTGTCCACACGCTCAATCAAACAGACTCCAACCTCTCCACAATGGCCAAGACCAGAGAGCTGTGTAAGGACATCAGGGATAAAATTGTAGACCTGCACAAGGCTGGGATGGGCTACAGGACAATAGGCAAGCAGCTTGGTGAGAAGGCAACAACTGTTGGCGCAATTATTAGAAAATGGAAGAAGTTCAGATGACGGTCAATCACCCTCGGTCTGGGGCTCCATGCAAGATATCACCTCGTGGGGCATCAATGATCATGAGGAAGGTGAGGGATCAGCCCAGAACTACACGGCAGGACCTGGGCAATGACCTGAAGAGAGCTGGGACCACAGTCTCAAAGAAAACCATTAGTAACACACTACGCCGTCATGGATTAAAATCCTGCAGCGCACGCAAGGTCCCCCTGCTCAAGCCAGCGCATGTCCAGGCCCGTCTGAAGTTTGCCAATGACCATCTGGATGATCCAGAGGAGGAATGGGAGAAGGTCATGTGGTCTGATGAGACAAAAATATAACTTTTTGGTCTAAACTCCACTCGCTGTGTTTGGAGGAAGAAGAAGGATGAGTACAACCCCAAGAACCCATCCCAAACGTGAAGCATGGAGGTGGAAACATCATTCTTTGGGGCTGCTTTTCTGCAAAGGGGACAGGACGACTGCACCGTATTGAGGGGAGGATGGATGGGGCCATGTATCGCGAGATCTTGGCCAACAACCTCCTTCCCTCAGTAAGAGCATTGAAGATGGGTCGTGGCTGGGTCTTCCAGCATGACAACGACCCGAAACACACAGCCAGGGCAACTAAGGAGTGGCTCCGTAAGAAGCATCTCAAGTTCCTGGAGTGGTCTAGCCAGTCTCCAGACCTGAATCCAATAGAAAATCTTTGGAGGGAGCTGAAATTCCGTATTGCCCAGCGACAGCCCCGAAACCTGAAGGATCTGGAGAAGGTCTGTATGGAGGAGTGGGCCAAAATCCCTGCTGCAGTGTGTGCAAACCTGGTCAAGAACTACAGGAAACGTATGATCTCTGTAATTGCAAACAAAGGTTTCTGTACCAAATATTAGGTTCTGCTTTTCTGATGTATCAAATACTTATGTCATGCAATAAAATGCAAAGGAATTAGTTAAAAATCATACAATGTGATTTTCTAGATTTTTGTTTTAGATTCCGTCTCTCACAGTTGAAGTGTACCTATGATAAAAATTACAGACCTCTACATGCTTTGTAAGTAGGAAAACCTGCAAAATCGGCAGTGTATCAAATACTTGTTCTCCCCACTGTATGTACTTATACTTTATCTGTCTGTTAGATAGATGTACTTATACTTTATCTGTCAGTTAGATAGATGCACTTATACTTTATCTGTCTGTTAGATAGATGTACTTTTACTTTAGCTGTCTGTTAGATAGATGTACTTATACTTTATCTGTCTGTTAGATAGATGTACTTATACTTTATCTGCCTGTTAGATAGATGTACTTATACTTTATCTGTCTGTTAGATAGATGTACTTATACTTTATCTGTCAGTTAGATAGATGTACTTATACTTTATCTGTCTGTTAGATAGATGTACTTATACTTTATCTGTCAGTTAGATAGATGTACTTTTACTTTATCTGTCTGTTAGATAGATGTACTTATACTTTATCTGTCTGTTAGATAGATGTACTTTTACTTTATCTGTCTGTTTATCTATCAGTTAGATAGTTGTACTTATACTTTATTTTCTTCATACTAATACGTCTATCGATCTGTTATCACTAGCAGGGCAGATCTGTTATCACTAGCAGGGCAGAGCTGTTATCACTAGCAGGGCAGAGCTGTTATCACTAGCAGGGCAGAGCTGTTATCACTAGCAGGGCAGAGCTGTTATCACTAGCAGGGCAGAGCTGTTATCACTAGCAGGGCAGAGCTGTTATCACTAGCAGGGCAGAGCTGTTATCACTAGCAGGGCAGAGTTGTTATCACTAGCAGGGCAGGGCTCAATTCCATCTCAATTCCAATGAATTCAGGAAATACATTGACAATTCTCTTCAATTATTTAAAATAAGGAATATTTAGAATTTGTTTTATTTTCTGTGCAGTCTTTATTTTCTGGGTAGTCTTTATTTTCTGGGTGCTCTATATTTTCTGGGTAGTCTTTATTTTCTGGGTAGTCTATATTTTCTGGGTAGTCTATATTTTCTGGATAGTCTTTATTTTCTGGATAGTCTTTATTTTCTGGGTAGTCTATATTTTCTGGATAGTCTTTATTTTCTGGATAGTCTTTATTTTCTGGGTAATGCTACCCCCTATGTAATGCTGATCCCTCATAAAATTTAGACTACCCAGAAAATAAAGACTACCCAGAAAATATAGACCACCCAGAAAATAAAGACTACCCAGAAAATGTTCTGGGTAGACTTTCTTTATTCTGG